>NC_044057.1:12330005-12334611 GCF_902167405.1 Gadus morhua
AGCAACAGATTCCTCATCATTTACATCCATCTCAGGAATTTGCACCACGCTACGAAGACCCCGGCTCCCCTTACCCCCGGACACCGGAGCCACCGCCGCCGCGAGACGCCACGCGGTGTCAGGCTCTCAGGCGTATCGCGCCGTCGGTTGTAAATAACCGTGTAATAAGACGGCCGGGGCTGAGCAGATGGGTCGCGCCGCGGCCGCTAACCGAGGCGGCCGCGGCGGCGCAGGAGTTCAGGAACCCTGGAGAGCCGCGAGTGCTACGTCGTGCTACGCTATGTCGGCTCTGAATGTCCGCTCATAAAACTCAAAAACTCATAAAAGAAAAATCACTGTGGTTGTGTTACTTGTTGTGTGTTTTGCTAGCTCAGTGAAGCTAGTGTGGTTCCAGCGTTAGCAGCGCAGGCTAGCTGGGCTATCATCAGTCAGGTCCGTTGGTTAGCGTGCTCGGGTTTGATGGTAGGTTTATGGTGTTTGGTTTACGTTGAATTGTGGCTGTTCTTTATGCCTCATGTACCCGGGCATAACACTCGTCTGTAAACCACGGCGCGCTAATATCAGGCCTGAAATGAATACCTTCACAAAAATACTCAACCCCCCTTCAAACCACCGCAACTCACATCGCTCCCAGTTCCCCCTCCCAGCCTTCCCAGCCTCCCCAGCCATCAGGAAGACAAATTAGGAAGTCACCTTTTTAGAAAGAATACAGTTGGGACGGGTAGGAACCCGATCCGACGTGGGGAGCGTCGTCAGGGGAAACCCAAGACCTGGCGGGCAGCTGGACCACAGCGGGCCCCCGCAAACGCTCTGGTCCCTGGGGCCACGAGGGCGCTACGGCCTGGGGTTGGGGGGGCAGACCGGACTACTGTGTAGAACAGACCCCCCTGACCAGACCCCCCAGACCAGACCCGACTACTCGGTAGACCAGACCACCCGGAACCACACCTCTTTATTGTGTACTGTTCGGTCTGTCCTGAACCGGGTCTGTTCTGAACCGGGTCTGTTCTGAACCGGGTGTGAACCGGGTCTGTTCTGAACCGGGTCTGTTCTGAACCGGGTCTGTTCTGAACCGGGTCTGTGCTGAACTGACAGTACTTCATAGAGACGACAGCCGGGATCCACTGAGTTATTAAAGGACACTCCACTACGGTCGCCAGCTAATAAAGGCTAATAAGAACAGTGGGGGCCCAGGGCTGGCTGCCTCTGTTTTATCACCTGGTTACCCGCGTGCTGAAACCCTAAAATCCCCGCCAGGAATGCAGGTTGCAGGCGGGTGGGTGGGGGTTGATGCATGGGGGGTGAGGTGGAGGTTAGCGGTGAGGCGTCCCAGAATAGTGGGGCTTTGTAATCACGGTATGTGTTAGCGCTAGTCGCGGCGCATGTGAGGGAATGTAGCGTGTAGCTGCTAACCTTGCGGATGAGTCAGCACGTAACCAACTCCAACCGACGACCAGACGAGGCTCAAGATGGCCGCCGGCCTGCTCTGTCTGCACGCCATGAAATAATAATAATAGCAAATATTAGTCTGAACTTACAGAGAAATACCACGACAGAATTAATACGAAGGATACATAAGTGGCAGAAGAATCATATATGAATTATATAAAACAAGAGGAAGTTGGGTTAGAATTAGTGTTTATTATACAATTATACAAATAATTATCATTACTATTATATATTATTCATATTATTAGTAATGTTATTAATATTAAATCTTTATTTGCATTGTTATTAATGTTAGCAGGAGGAGCTGGGGAAGGTGGAGGGTGAGAAAGTGGAGGAGGAGGAGGTGGAGGAGGTGGGGCAGGAGGAGGAAGAGCAGGAGAAGGTGGAGGAGGAGTAGGAGGAGGAGGTATAAGAAGGGGGTCCCCTTTCGAAACCTCCTTGCAGGAGATGAGCCGTCTGTCATGAAGAGGAACCTCAACGGGTCATGGTCTTTCATTCAAACCAACATCAAACATCAAAGCCCGACTCCTGTGAACCGCAGTGAGAGCTCTGCTGAGGGGAGGTGGAGACCAGGGGAACGACCGACACGTCCGTTTGGTATTAGACTGTATTCATCTGAACCCCCGCAGTGAACGGGATCGGAACGGTTCCTTGTGGTGACCCAGGTGCTGTGGATCTGAGGTGTAACTCTTCTACTCTCTCTTCTCCTCTCTCCCCTCCTCTCCTCTCCTCTCCTCTCCTCTCCTCTCCTCTCCTCTCCTCTCCACTCCTTTCTTCTCCTCTCTTCCCCTCCCCTCCCCTCTCCTTCCTCTCCTCTCCTCTCCTCCCTCCTCTCCTCTCCATTCCTCTCCTCTCCCTTCCTCTCCTCTTCTCTCCTCTCCTCGGCTATCACCTCCTGGAGGAGTAGCTCCCAGTGGCAGGTACAACCTCCTGCTCCTCCACAACATCTGGTCAGCGTTAGAGTGGGAAGGTTCTCCGGCACTCCTGCTCTCCTGCACATCGATGACAGACGCCTTCTGATTCCACATATGTTGAAATGTAGAAAGCGTTATATGGACTCTTTGATACCCCATGATTTATTGGGGCCTGACACCGCTTGCAAATGTCCTTTGGCGAGGGCATTTGGCCGTTGGGGGGGTGGGGGGGGTATGTGGTGAGGGGAGAGGGGGTATGTGGGGAGGGGGGGGTATGACGGGGGGGGGGGGAGGTCTCGATTGCAAGTGGATAGTTACTTACGTAGATCACCCCCCCCAGCGGCCCCACGGGATACGACAGTGAAGACCATCTCTGGGTCAGTCCTCCTGGCGGAGGGAGGGGAGGAAGGGAGGGAGAACGATCTTAGGAAAGTAGAAAAGACGATAGTGTTTTTGTGCGAATTGTCTCACACACACAGATATTCATCCCCCACACATACACTCTCACCCACACACACACAAACATCAACCTATTTCCCTACTTCCTAATATATCCCATAATAATCTGCTCATGGATATTCAGGGCCATCTGGACGGAATGGAGCCGGTTCATCTCCCTGTCCCCTGATCATCCGAGAATTTCATGCTCCAATTAGATCATGCCCGAGGCTGGGACCGGCAGGGACAGGCCGGGACCAGGACAAGCTCCAGAACTCAGGGACCAGAACCAGTGTCTATAGTCCAGAGTCCAGATCTCAGAGTCCCGAGTCTAGATCTCAGAGTTCAGAACTCAGAGTCCAGATCCGCTGGTCCAGATCCCCTGGTCCAGATCTCCGGTCCAGGGCCTGGGGTTGGCTGGGGTTGCTGTCCTGAAGGTGTAATCATATCATCAGGCTAAGCCTCTCGCTCGTACATAACGCGGCACAAAAGCTCTCACGTTCTCCACACGTCTCCAGTTCAAATCCGGCTAATTCGATTATCTTAATGTGGGATCAGGGGCGGCCTTAATGGGGATTGGTGAAGATGAGCAAACTCTTTCCCTCAGAGTAATGACCTATCAAGTTCCCCATGGTCATCAAGCCCTGGCCGCTGCCAGCGCCGGTCCCGTGGGCGGCCAGCCTCTCATGTTCCTCGTATCGCCGCTCGGCGCGCTGACAGAAACATCCGCCCAAGATGTCCGACTCGACGCGGGCGGTGAAGCGCTCCGATGCAAATTAGGTCTTTAGCCCCGTCTCGTGGCTGCGACGGTAATCCGGTTTCCGAGGCATACATAAATATTTGAGCGTTAACCGTTGGTCACTCAAAAACACGTCAAAATCAAGCCGGCCACGCGGCGGGACAATTAATACGCTTAGCGCTGCCAGCGGCTCCACCGGCAGACGGGCGTAATTGACAGGCAGCAAGCAGGCCGTCAAGTCATCTCACATCTGCATTACTCCGTCCTAATGGCTCCGCCCGGGGACGCGGCCACAATCAGCCCTCCGCTGCGTTGCCGTAGCGCCCGGCCCCCAGACAGCCCCTGCCCCCACCCCCCCTCTCCAAAGCAGGAGACTACTAACTTTACGGCCCAGCAGGCCGTAAAGTTTGTAGTTTTGCATCTTGTGATGTACCTCAGGGCGCCACATTCAGTGCCAGGGTTTTGACAAATTAAGGATTTGTCTGTAATGAGGAGTGTTTCAGGAGTAACGGGTTATTCTTTGGACATTTGTTGTTCATAGTGGGCACGGTAAGGAGCCTTTTGGTGTTCTGGTGCTCAGTTATTAGGAGGACACAGCTCCGTGCAGGTCGACTCTCCAGGTTGGTGTTGATGTAGAGACTACGGAGCTAGCTTAGAGACATCAAAGCTATGGAAACATGAATCAGACTTCGTCTTAATGTCAGGGTGAGGCCTGGGTAACAGACGGAGGTTCCTCTGGTCCGGCCATCGCTCTGGTGTTTAGTCGTGTCGTTGTATCTGATCACCTCGTTGGAGCGTCGACCTCCACAGACAGCGGACATTGAGGAGGTCTGAAGATGGCTCGCCGGAACGCAGCGGTCTTTAAAGACTGTGTGTTTGTTGATCTAGTCGTGGACAGCGCCCACCACTATTTTGAGACGCGCGGCCGGCCATCGCGAAAAGTTTACGGTCCCGACAGCGCTGAGCGCTCAGCTGTGGGCTCAGTGGCTGGCAGGTAGACCGCGGGCATGGGGGGGGGGGGGGGGGGGGGGGGGGGGGGGGGGGGGGGGGGGGGGGGGGGGGGGGG
>NC_044057.1:12397343-12417343 GCF_902167405.1 Gadus morhua
CACACATCCCTGTGGGGGTGATATAATCACCAGGTGAGCTCTGTGTTTCTGTTGTTTTTCACTTCAAACGGGATCCGAAATCTGAGGGAGTTTCATAACATTACCTCATACCCACCTCCAATTACCTCTCACACACACAGCACACACACATGCACACAGGCACACGCACACCACACAAAAATAGCGATTGTTTGTACCTTGCCCTTGGTTTTATGAACATCCTTTCTGTACCGACAGCGATATATTGTTGCACTTCTTATGACAAATGTACTTATTGTAAGTCGCTTTGGATAAAGCGTCTGCTAAATGCCCTAAATGTAAAAAGTAAAAGTAAATATATGCACATGCAAACGCAACACACACACAAACACCCGCACAATTCATGCACGCATGCACACATTCCCAGGCAGTGCACACACACACACGCACGCATGCGCGCGCGCACACACACACACACACACACACACACACACACATACACATGCACATGCACACACACACACACACACACACACACACACACACACACACACACACAACACACACACACTACATAACCCTCGTAGTGTGTTTTAGTTAGCATGCTCTGAACTAGCTTGTTAATAGCGAACAGTTAGCTGTCCATTTTCTTTGCTCGTTCTTGAAGGAATTCCATGTAAACAGCTGATCTCTGTTCAATACAAAGTCGTTTTTTTTAACTTCCTAACGTTATTATAACTTTATAGTGCTGATAGTGTTGCTTCCAGCATTGTCGGTCGGCCATGTTTCCTGTCCCTCAGTGATGAGCTCATGCTGCCTCCAGCACCAGGCTGTCATCTCCTCCTCCAACTCAAAGGCTGCATTTCAGATCGCCTGCATTTGAGAGCATGCATGCATGAGACCCGAGAAGATCCGCTGGAACCAGTCAGAAAAACGTCCAGATCCCACCACGGCAAGTCAGACAGAGGTGCCCTTCTCGTGATTTGAACAAAGAAGATGGCCCACCCAGTGGCGCTTGTTTTAAATAAGTAAATAAGTAATCACATTAGAAGTCAACTTTTCTGAATAGTAGATTCATTTAAAACAGTCTAAAGCCCCTTTCCCTGAAAAAGATTTACACGATGACCGACGAAGTGAAAGTTCACAAAGTCGTCTAATTTTAATAAGCATAGTTTGGGAGAGGGCACGTCTCTTTGAAAGGAGTTATGTAATTTCTCACTTGGTAAATTCCACGTGACAACTACAACCAACTAGGGCAACGTTTTGATAAAGGGAGTGTCTTATGTCCACTTTTATCTGAGACCATATGCACAGAAAAGCAAATGGAGGGAGTTACTCTGGAGCTCCCACGAGTTTTTAAAGCCACTCGACATGTCGCATAGGAAAGTTATCACCAGCATTTCTGATGGTTTTATCCCAGAAGGCATTATGTTATGCGAGGCAACGCTACGCATGCTTGATCGGAAACACGCCTTATCTCTGTGTCTGAGTCAGACCCAGGGGGCGGGTCCAGAGAGGAGGTGGGCGTGTCTCGCAGTCCTGATGGACAGGGGGCGGGGACAGAGAGGGAGTGGGCGTGGCTCAGAGTCCTGATGGACGGCGGTGGAGGACATTGAGTCTGTCCTCCAGATCAGACTTCACAGACAGTGAGACGACTCACCACCAACACCACTGTGCTCCCAACACACTCCCAGTACGCTTCCAGTACGACTGGTGGTGTCTGGGCGTCTTTCATTCTAATAAAGTCGGTCTTAATAAACGTCTTTCTGTGCTCTCTCGTTGTTTGCTTCTTCACCCGGTTTCAAAATAAAAGCGGTCGGCTGTAGGCAATTTCGTGGTGGAATCCCACTCTTATTCTGGGACAGAAGCGGAGGCCTTTTTTCCTTTGGCGGTGTCACCTGAGAGCCACCGGCCCTGACGCAGGGGGCGAGCTGTGATTATTCCCCATCTTTACCCGCCCCCCGCCCCGTCCCCCGGTCCTGAATGGGGGGGTTATCTAAATGCTAATGTCGCGGCGCGGCATCCTGCGCTAGCGGCTAGCGGTGAACATAGCCCCGCGCGCCCCCCCCCCCCCCCCCCCTCCCTTCTTTGTGTCCCAGGTGACAAAGACGTTGCGTTTGGGGGGGGCTCTGGGCGGGTCGGGGGGTAAAGACTCTGGTTCCGGGGTGTGATGGAGATGCTGGAGGCGGGGCCTGGGGGCTGCTCTCCGGCGCCGTGGTGACGCTTCTGTGTCTGTCTGATGAGACCAGGTACCTCCGCCTCCCCCCGTTCCAGCCGGACCCAAGCAACTGTGAATGACTTCACCAGAGATAGAGAGAGTGTGTGTGTGTGTGTGTGTGTGTGTGTGTGTGTGTGTGTGTGTGTGTGTGTGTGTGTGTGTGTGTGTGTGTGTGTGTGTGTGTGTGTGTGTGTGTGTGTGTGTGTGTGTGTATGTATTCATCCATGTCTGTGTGTCTCCGTGTGTGTGTGTAAGTGGTGTGATGCAAGGTCTGTGTAATGTGTGAAGGCTTGAAGGTGTGTGCGCACGTGTTTGAATTCGCGCTCCTGTGTGTGTGTGTGTGTGTGTGTGCATGGGTGGGTAGGTGTGCGTGCGTGGATATGTGTGTGTGTGTTTTTGTGTGTTTGTGTGTGTGTGTTATGGTAACATAACATAACAGACTATCATTATTTTCAGTCCAACAAACAGCCTTCTCCAACAATAGAAAGCTGTGAAATGTGAAGACAGAAATCAAATCTGTTTTGGTTGTGAGCGTTGAATAATTCAGGGCTTCTTTCACACCGCTGCTCGGCTGTAATGTCTCCGCTCTGCCTCGCTCCTCTGAGCCAGACTCGGGGTAACGTGTGTCAGCAGGACATACGTCGGAGAACAGATATCCTTATGCATGGAAATCTGAACCTCATTCCATCCTTCACATCTCCTCTACTGTTCTGGTCTCTGGTATCCTGGTCTCTGGTCTCCTCCTGGTCTCTGTCCCTAAACTAACTCATATGTAAACTAACTCATGTATAAACTAACTTATGTGTAAACTAAGTCATATGTAAACTAACTCATATCTTAACTAACTCATATCTAAACTTCCTCTTCTACTTCCTCTAGGAGCCTCCCCGCAGAATGAGGCCGTGCTGGAAGCCGTGCGGTGGAACGTCTCACTGCTGACAGGTGGGGGCACTGACCGTGAGGGGGGGCTTCAGGAATCAGGTGAGAGGGGCCTCTCTCGACCTCCTTCTGGTTCACTGAGAGAGAGAGAGAGAGAGAGAGAGAGAGAGAGAGAGAGAGAGAGAGAGAGAGAGAGAGAGAGAGAGAGAGAGAGAGAGAGAGAGAGAGAGAGAGAGAGAGAGAGAGAGAGAGAGGAAGAGAGAGAGAGAGAGAGAGAGAGAGAGAGAGAGAGAGAGATTGATTGATTAGTCAGCCAGGACTTTATTACATTTCAGTGCACCTGCACCCAGAGGTGTTCTGGTTCAGCTTGGAGAACCTAGTACTGCTCAGAGAGCTCCCTCCTTCTCTCTCCGTCTCTCTCTCCTCCCTCTTTCTCTCTCCTTCTGTCTCCTTCTCCCTCATATTCTCTCTCCTCTCTCCTTCCTGTCCTTTTCCCTCCTTCGCTCTCCTCCCTTCTTCTCTCTCCTTCCTCTCCCAGTTCTTCTTCCTCTTGCTCAATCCCTCCCTCTCCTTCTCGCCATCCTTTTCAATCCCTCTCCATCTTTCTCTCGCTGTAAACATATTCAATTCAATTAAAAAGCTTTGTTTGGAGGTAACATACACACTCTCACTGCCAAAGCATACCTTAGTGTATATATCCCTCTCCCTCTCTCCCCGTCCAGCCTAATCTCTCTCTTCCCCTCTCTCTCCATCTCTCCATCTTTCCTCTCAGTTTCTCTTCATCCCTGGAAACGCTTCTTTTTTTTTTTATAAATCGTCTTGGTTCCACTGGAACACACATACACACACAGGCATGTACACACACACACACACACACACACACACACACACACACACACACACACACATGAAACCCCACATACACACACTCACACACACGCATACAAACACAAACACACATACACACACACACACACACACACGCTCACACATAATCTGAGGAGCTCTTTGTGTTCGAGCGTTGGTTGGTCTGTTGACGTGATTTATGATCTTTATCATAACTAAAGATATTAAAAATCCCCCCCGGCCTCGTCCATCCATGCCTGGTGTGTCTGCTGTCTTGAGCGCTGCCCAGCGATCCGAGACCCAGGCGACCTTTGACTTGCACACATTTAATTAGAGCTCGTTAAGGTCAGAGTGAAAGAAACGTGGCTCCACGCCACAGCCTGGACACAGACACCTGATACAAGAGCCTCATATAGGGGCCCAAAACAGGGGCCCAATACAGAGGACTCATACAGGGGCCCAATACAGGGGCCTCATATAGGGGCCCAATACAGGGGCCACCTACAGGGGCCTCATATAGGGGCCCAATACAGTGGCCTCATACAGGGGCCCAATACAGAGGACTTATAGAGGGGCCCAATACAGGGGCCGCGTTTCCACTGCAGGGTGCGGAACGGATCGGTTCGCAAAGATGCGGTAGGGAGGGGGCGGTATAGGCCAGCTCAGTTCCGAGGTCGCGTTTCCACTGCCGACAGTACCCTTTAAGGTAGGCCGGATGTCGATCGCCGCGGCAGCTACGTATACATCGTAAACAACGTCTCTATCTCCCCAAGAATGCAGACGAACGTCTCCACCTCCTTGTTCGCCCAGCCTCATCTAGGGGCCTCATATAGGGGCCTCTTACAGTGGCGACATGCAGGGTCCTCATGTAGGGGTCCAATACAGGGGTCCAATACGGGGGCCTCTTATGGCGCGTTTCCACTGCAGGGTGCAGGGTCGCGTTTCCACCGCCAAAAGTCGGCGTGACCCGGACTTAGCCGTAACCGTTTTGGCCTCGTTTTCAGGAGTCCTCCGTTGGGGTACTGAAAACGAGACGAGACGCCTGAAAGGGTCCCGGAAATTCTAGCTACACACCCCCTCCGTTGATTGGTCGACAGAATCATCACTTCCGGGCGACGTGGGGATAAAAACAAACAAACAGTAGCCTCGAGGTATTATTCTTTACAATTAACATGTTGCGTAAAACGCTTGCTTGGGCGAACAAGGAGGTGGAGACGTTCGTCTGCATTCTTGGGGAGGAAGACGTTGTTTACGATGTTTACGTAGCTGCCGCGGCGATCGACATCCGGCCTACCTTAAAGGGTACTGTCGGCGGTGGAAACGCGAACTCGGAATTGAGCTGGGCTATACCGCCCCCGCCCTACCGCACCTTTGCGATTCGATCCGTTCCGCACCCTGCAGTGGAAACGCGGCATTACAGGGGCCCAATACAGGGGCCCAATACAGGGGCCTCTTACAGGGGATGAGGTAAGGAGGTGTGAGGAGGAAGAGTGGTGAAGAGGAGGGGAAGGCAGGAGGGGGAGGAGTAGGGTTGAGGAGGGGGAGGGAGGAGGTGCATTAAAGAGTCGTTCACATTCGTGTTGGCTTTAGTTTTGCTCTTCACTTCCTGTTTGCAGGAGGAAGCACTTCATTGGTGAGGTCAAACCGATGTTCAGAACATGTTCATGAGCCCCAGTGCATGATGGGAACGCCACCAGGTAACAAGATGGCGTCTGATTAACAGACTGTCGTACTGTGATAGATAATAATATTATCTGATGATGTGTTTCTGTTGTTTTAAATCATGATGTCATCACAGTGTCTGAGTCGTCAGCCCCACCAGCACCTCTCCTCCGGGGGGAATAAGAATAATGTTTGTCTCTTATTAAGAAAATAATAAAGAACAAATAACATGGAACCTCCCCTCCCCCTCCCCCTCCCCCCCTCCCCCTCCCCCTCCTCCCCCTCCCCGTTCCATCTGGAAGGTCAACTCCATGTTTCCCTCCATTCAGCCTCCTGATTGATTGAACTTTTAATTAACTTGCCGTTTCAATTAAAACTGTCGGCGTGGCGACAGGCCTCACCCTGCCCTCTTCCTCTTCCTCTTCCTCTGCGGTGATGGACCAGCGGTCCGCTTGATGCTCGCCCCCCCCCCCCCCCCCCCCCCCCTCCCTAAGCCGGAGCGGGGGGAGACGGGGGAGATGGGGGAGACGGGGGGAGGAAATGAGAGTGTGGTTGTACATGCCCATAATGTCACACATAAAAGCAATATCAGAACCATCGTCCTGAACGGCATGCTGGGGTATTAAAACCAATAACAGGGGAGAAGCATCGTCTTACTGGTGATTGAGGCCGGTAATCTGCTCTGCTTGCCTGAGAAATACATTAATCATGCATTCCATTTGCTGAAGACCAATATCCCATCAGATAAATAGTTGATAGGTCGATACATAGAAAGACAGGCTACATATGTTAACGTACACCAAGTATAAACCACTTAATGTCCCCTGCCTACAAAATTCATTGAATCCAATTTTTTATAGTTTTTCTATGTGGTAGTTATTTGATTGATTTGTAGTTAATTATTTAGTTGTTTATTGTATTGATTTGTCAGTGGGTTAGTAAATTAGATTGTTAGTTAGCTAGTTAGCCAATTAGTGAGTTAGTGAGTAAGTTAGTGGCTAGTTAGCTAGTGTTGGGTGGATGCGAGCCGGTGAGTGTAAGTTGTTGAGTTCCCTGTTAACAGTGAGTTGACTAGCCAGGTAGTTAGCGCCCTACACACAGACGAGGCCAGAGAGCCGCAGTCTGGTTCAGATCTGGTTCCGAGTCTGGTTCCGAGTCTGGTTGACTCAGAGCTTCCTTTACCAAAACACATTTCATACGGCGCTGGGTCTGTTGGAGCCGGCCCCAGCCCCGCAGTCCGACCCAGTCACGCAGCAGAGAACAGTCTGTATTGACTCTGGCCTGGACCCCGCCAGGGAGACAGGGGGGAGACGAGGGAGGGACCGGGGGAGAGAGACGAGGAGGGGGGGGGGAGAGAGACGGTCCCGAGGGTTGTGTGGTTGTGCGGTGGTGTGGTGGTGACATTGTGCGGTTGAGTGGTTCTGCGGTTGTGCGATTCCGCCGTGCCGCCGCTTCCGCCGCCTCTGCCGTTCTGGCGGCCGGCCTCGTTAAGGAACAGCTTACCCAGAGTTTGTGTCCTTCCCCCGCTGCGCTCCTCCCGATTGCCAGGCAGCGGCGGAGGAATCCACTCCTCCATTCAGCCTCACAAGTGGCGCTGGGCATTTACACTGTGGAGCTGAACACAAAGCCACCGCATGACCGAGACACAAGGCTGGCAGGGCAGGAGCCTTTGGTAGGGGGGGGGGGGGGGGGGGGGGGGATCACCAGACCCACCTTATGAGTTCATATCATGAGGTACTTTTATGATTTCCTACGTGTATGATATGAGTTCATTATGTAGTTGGATGATTGAGCTGGAGTGATAAACATGACGGCGGTGTCTACTGCATGTGGCCCAGGAGGTAGGGTGCGTTGGCTGGTCACCGGAAGGTTGCTAGTTCCATCCTAGAGGTGTCCCTGAGCAAGACACCTCACCCTGAATGCTCCCGACGAGCTGGTTGTCGCCTTGTATGATTGGACACCGACGTCGGTGTCTTAATGTGTGCATGAATGGGTGAATGTTAAGCAATAAGGTAAAGCGATTTAAGTGGCCACTGGTTAGAAAAGCGCTGTATAAATGCAGTCCATTTCTACATTCTGGGTCGGTGTGGATGGAATTCAGGGCTAAAGGAAAGGAAAGAGGGAGAGGATGATGATGGAAGAGGTTATTTTCCCTTCAGCTCAGAGAGAGAGAGAGAGGAGAGAGGGAGAGAGAGAGAGAGAGAGAGAGAGAGAGAGAGAGAGAGAGAGAGAGAGAAGATGAGAGAGGAGAGAGAGAGAGAGAGAGAGAGAGGAGAGAGAGAGAGAGAGAGAGAGAGAGAGAGAGAGAGATAGAAGATACAGTCACCGTGTTTCTGCTCCTAAAATATAAAGAAGAGAGAAGAGGAGAGATGGAGGATTTAATAAGCGGGGGGGCGAGTTAAAGGGATTTAGAACAGGGAGGAGAACGAGATTGTGAAAGAATATCAAAGACGGTGTTCAGAGCAACAGTGAGAGAGGACAGAGAGAGAGAGAGACCAGAGTGAGAGAGAGGAGAGAGAGAGAGACGAGAGAGAGAGAGGAGAGAGAGAGAGAGAGAAGAGAGCTGAGAGAGAGAGAAGAGAGAGAGAGAGAGATAAGAAGGTCTAAGTAGCGTTGGGGGCCCGCCGGTGAGGGCTGGTTGTAAATACCGGCCACACAAAGGAACAGGTGTGGGGGGGTCAGGTTACCGGCTGACATTCAGCGCACAAAGAGCTCCTGTCTGCCGAGACGTGTTGTTTTAAATCAAGATACACGAACAGATTAGCACACGACCAGCGCATTATGGAGACGAGACGGAGAGGACATCAGAGCAGGGCTGAGAATGTGCTTGGTTTTGCAACAATCTTTTTATATTTAAACGGTAAATGGACTGCATTTATACAGCTTTCTCCAAACCAGTGGCCATTCAAAGCGCTTTACACTGCCTAACATTCGCCTATTCACGCACACATTCACATACTGACGGCGGTGTAAGCCAGGCAGGGCGACAGCCAGCTCGTCGGGAGTAGTTAGTGTGAGGTGTCCTCGCTCAGGGACACCTCGACACTCAGCTAGCAGCAGCCGGGGATTGTACTAGCAACCTTCTGGTTACAGCCGACCCACTTCTACCCTCCTGAGCCACATGCCGCCCGTTTAAAGTCAGGAGCAGCTCCGAGGTTTCCCACTCAAGTGTGAACCGAGCCGTGTGTTCATGTCAGTAGTTTCTCCCTTCACCATGAAACCCAGGAACACACAGAGGAGCACAACGCCGGGACTCTGTCTGCACTACTGTAGCCTCCGGGCCAGGCACACTGAGACCAACACAGCAGACAAAACGACCTCTCTGTTCCTCACTGACACACCCGTACTCACATGGACAACTTTCATTAGACAGGAGAGAGAGAGGGATAGAGAGGGGCGGAGAGAAAGTGGAGAGAGAGAGTGAGAGGGGAAGGAGAGAGAGAGAGAGGCGGCCGAAGAGAGGGAGGGAGAGAGAGAGAGAGAGAGAGAGAGAGAGAGGAGAGAGAGAGATAGAGAGTAGATGAGAGAGAGGAGAGGAGACAGAGAAACAGACAGACAGACAGACAGACAGACAGACAGACAGACAGACAGACAGACAGACAGAGAAACCAGTAAGAATACACATCTCTGTTGGTAACCAGTGCTGGGCAATGAGTTCTTCCCATTCCTCTCCTTCTATTTTTCTCTCGGGAATGGATTGAGGCGGAAAGCGGGGAGGTCGAGAGGTAGAGCACCTCCGGGGGTTACCGTGGTTACCACCTGATGCCCCCCCCACCCTCAGAGGCTGTTGATGATGTTTACACAAGAGGAGGTCTCTGAGTCTCTGTGGAAAACACTCTGCTTTGTACTCTATTCTAGTGCATGGTACCTTTACTATATATGATCTATTATCTATCATTGATCTACTATCTACTGTCCACGTTTTTACTTTATTATAGACCATTTAAAATCCATCCTTTATTATCTATTATTTACTATTCAACATATAAACTACTCCCTACTCTACTTTAGACCATCTACCTCTATCATCTACTCTCTACTCTCTATCTGCTCTACTCTCTACTCCAGCCTTCCTTCTACATGAATGATTATAAGTTATGTGTATGGGTAAAGACTTTCCCATTATTTGTTTTACTATTCAGCTGAACATTTCCTGACCCTTCCAATCCAACCTGCCTCACAGAGACGTCCCACAATGCAGTAGGATCCCAGGAAGAACTCCAACACAACTCAGTGCTTTCAAGAGAGTTCACCGGGTTTGAAACATTACACCCCCCTCCTCATTCCTCTCTCTCTCTCTGCCTCTCTCTCCCCCACCTCTCTCTCTCTATCGCCCTTCTCTCTCCCTTTTCTCCCTCTCCTTCTCTCTCTCTCTCTCTCTCTCTCTCTCTCTTTCTCCCTCTCTCCCTCTCTCTGCACCACTGCCAGTGAAATGCGTATGTCTGATTGCTACTGAAAGCCTCCACTGACCTGAAAACAACTTCCAAAATGATAAATACTCCGCCTGCCCCCCCAACCCCATCCCCCCCCCCACCACCACTATCATCCTCCTCACCACCATCATCATCCTCATGTCATCCTGTGGGACGCCTGTGTTCACACAGGAGTCTTTTAAAACAAGAATCAGAGGTGTAGCTGGAGACCATCCAGATTATCTCTGGAATAAATCAGCATTCCGCTGACGAATTCACTCTGGAGTAAAGTTGCACTCAGAGTCAAACTCTGGAATCAAACTCTGGAGTCAAACTCCGGAATTAAACTCCGGAATTAAACTAGAGTCAAATTCTGGAATTCAGGTAATTAACTGGGGTTAAACTGGAGTTCAAGTTTGGTGTAAAAATGAACTAACTTAAAGTTAACTTAGTTAACTTTGTAGTCAACTCTGCAGTCAAGTGTCTTCATATTAGAAGATTCAGATATAGACGTCTGTTTTGTATTTGAAGCCATGCCAGACTTCTACTTTAATCACCGTTCATCACAAGATTTTTGTGATCTGAACTTTATTAAAGTTCATATAAAAGTCTGTGAAGCGCGATCGTTTTCTTCTGATAACATAGTAATTTTTAGTATTTAAACCAGATCCTTAATCAAAGACCGCAGAAGGGCGAAACATGTAATCTTAAGCAGTGATTTAACACATTCAAATGAATACAAATAAATCAGAAAGAACAATTTAAGGCTTCCCCTTTGGTTGAATAATTCAATGTCTTTGTAAAGTGATGTCAGCCACCGAAGGCGTAATAAATGAATAAACCATTGTGTTAGAACCCGGCCCTTTCCATTATTCATGCTAGCAATCAAAGCTAATCTACATCCAATAACAGTGGAGTCACGGGCCGTAGCGTGCTACGTTAGCTTTGTTGCTTCGTGTCAAAGACTGGCTGGTCGTTACCGGGACAACAGATCCCTGACCGCCACGACACGCTCCTTCCTGCGCCCGGCCATCCGTTAAGGGGACAGCCAATCAGACGCAGGGACTCTGCGCCGGGCTAAGAGTTGTGACAGAAGCCCAGAGTCCACCAGCCCAGGGGGGTTATGGGGGATTAGAGAGAGAGAGAGAGAGAGAGAGCGAGAGAGAGAGCGAAGAGCGAGAGAGAGAGAGAGAGAGAGAGAGAGAGAGAGAGACAGTACAGGAGAGAGAGAGAGGAGAGTACTGAGAGAGAGCACTGCGAGAGAGTAGAGAGCGAGGAGGGAGGGAGGGAGGGAGGTGGCGGGAGGGAGGGGAGGGAGGGAGGGGACGGGACTGGTAACGGACGGACGGACGGACGGACCAGAGACGGACAGACAGAGCGATGAGAGCGGTGTGTCTGTGTGTGTGTGTGTGTGTGTATGTGTGTGTGTTTGTGCCTAAGTGTGTTTAGGGAACAGGCAGGTTTGCTGACATGCTAGAGGTCAAAGGTGAGACGTTAATCAGGCCAATGACCCGCCTCCCTAACCAACACTATAGACACACCCACTTATCTAGGCCACACCCCACCCTAACAAAAATACCCCACACACACAGACACGGATACAAATACACACGCACACACACAAATACCCCCTCACATGCACACACAAATACACACACACACACACAAACACAAGACAGACACAGACACACACACACACACACACACACACACACACACACACACACACACACATCATATGTTCCTTGGTGTAGTGTGTGTTCCTGTGTGTATAGCAAATCTTGTCGTTGTAGTAGTATTGAAATGACTTGTTGTGTGTTCGTCCTCCAGAGAGAGGGTCCTTGAAGCAAACTGGCCGCAGCGAGCCCCCCTGAATAGTCTTTTGTGTTCCAATCTCCCTACATCTCCACTTTCTCACTCAATCTAACGCCGCCTCTCTCTCCCTCACCCCCCCTCTCGCTATTTCTCCCTCCCTTTCCCTCTCAACCTCTCTGTTCCTCTCTCCCTCTCTCTTCAATTTTCCTCTCTCTCTCCTGTGTATTTTTCAACTAAAATAAGATACAAGAACCACATCATATGCAGAGTAGAGAATGAGAATAAATACAAATCCATGTATCAATACAAATGTAGAAAATGAATAAATAGATAGAGAAATATGATGTATCATTAGGCGATATCACTGAGTGACCAGACCAGTGCTCAGTGTATTTTGATCAGTGCGTCTTGCTTCTCTAGGAGAGACAGACACAGAGGGAGGGAGAGAGAGAGAGAGAGAGAGAGAGAGAGAGAGAGAGAGAGAGAGAGAGAGAGACAGCGATACAGAGGGAGGCTGTCACAGAGGGGGAGAGTTTCTCTGAATATTGTACAACTGAAGAGTCAGTTTTTAGAATGCGTATCAGATTGATGGAATGTGAGTATGAATGCATGATTGCATATTTGTGAGCCTGTGTGTGTCTTTGTGCATGTTACTGTGTATGTGCGTATGTGTGTGTGTGTGTGCTACTGTACGTGTGTGTGTATGTTTGTGTGTGTGCATGTGTGAGTGTGTCCTTGTGTTATTGTGTGAGTGCGGGCGCTACAGCGTGTATGTGTGTGTGTGAGTGTGACTGTGAGCATGAGAATGAGAGTGAGTGTGAGTGTGTGTGCGAGTGTGTATGTGTGTGTGTAAGAGGACCACATGGAGGCGGTTCTATCGCTCTGTTTCAAAGAAATAATTTAAATTATTTCCTGGTTCCTCTTATATCCTATTAACTACCCTGAATCCTCTCTATCTATCTCTCTCTCTCTCTCTCTCTCTCTCTCTCTC
This sequence comes from Gadus morhua, assembly GCF_902167405.1. Classification (NCBI taxonomy): domain Eukaryota; kingdom Metazoa; phylum Chordata; class Actinopteri; order Gadiformes; family Gadidae; genus Gadus; species Gadus morhua. Next base: position 12,410,146 of record NC_044057.1, read on the forward strand.
TCTCTCTCTCTCTCTCTCTCTCTCTCTCTCTCTCTCTCTCTCTCTCTCTCTCTCTCCCCTCCCCCTCTCTCTCTCTCTCTCTCTCTCTCCCTCTTCCTCTCTCTCTCTCTCTCTCTCTCCCTCTCTCCCCCTCTTCGTCCCACTCTCTCTCTCCCTCTCCCTCCCTCTCTCCCTTTCTCTTCCTCCCTGTGATGCCTCCCATTCTAGAGGTGTCATGGCTGCCGTCTCCATGGAGATCAGGTGTCTTGACAACCCTGGTGAAAATTAAATGTACTAAGTATACTTAATCTCAGTATACTTAATGTACTTAAAGCACCACTAAGAGCCAGTGTATTTAAGTGTGATATTTTCACATAATTTTAAGTATGTTTAATGCATTTAAGTTGAAATAATGTAGTACTATCTCTAAACTTTCGGAATACTTCATACTAAAAATGTGCTAAAATGAACCCCCCCCCCCCCCCCCCCCCCCCCCCCATATGGGCGCCTCCAGGCGACCCACCAGATCTATCACGGTGCTCCTCATGGAAATCTCGGACCAAGGATGCATCAAAGATGCATATACACTTTATCGGAAATATATTCAAAATAAACTTTCAGGAAGAAAATTTAAGTATGCTTGTAAGAAGTATGCTGAAAGCATACTTCAAGTATAACCCTGCGTTCACACCAACCAACCCTGCGTTCATGCCGAGAAAACGGGCGCGTTCACGTATTTTGCGGCGCGTCAAATGCTGCTCGAGTTGAAATATTTCAACTTTTGACGCGCCGCAAAACCTTTGACGCGCCGCAAAACTTGATTTGACGCGCCGCAAAACTCAGGCGTCAACGCGTTCGGGCAGCAAATGCATCTTTTGGTGTGAACGCAGGGTGACAGCAGTATCATAATTATTCTCAGTATATTACAGTTGCGCTTGATGACAACCTGACCGAAATACACTTTATCTGAAATATATTCTAAATACACTCTCTCTCAAAAATTACATTGGTAGTATACTTATTTTCAGTATATTACAGTTGAGCTCAATGATTATCTGAAATATATTGGAAATAAACTTTGAAAAATATCAGTTAGGTATACTTTTAAGATGTACACTGAAACAACACTTTAGGTACATTAGCGTTGGTATATTTATTTCAAGTACACCTACATTGAACTTAAATAGATCTCAGAAGAAGTATACTTTTCCAAAAGTCTACCTCAACTATACTTGACATAAAGTATATTCCTGTAATAAGTAAAATTTACTTGGAATGAATTATGTACTTTGGAAATATAACTTTAATACTCTTCAGTGCACTTAATTTTCACTAGGGAACCGCTCAGTCTAGCATAGCAGAATAAAGAGTAGAGTTTCCAGAGTGCAGTATAAGTTGCGTTACGTTGATTGTGTTGCGTTGTGTTGTGTTGGTTGTGTTGTGTGTCTGTCTGTGTGTATGTGTGCGTGTGTATCTTCTGTGAGTGTGTGTCTTCTGTGTGTGTGTGTGTGTTTGTGCATGTCTTCTGTGTTTGTGTGTGTGTGTGTGTGTCTTGTCTGTGTGTGTGTGTGTGTGTGTGTGTGTGTGTGTGTGTGTGTGTGTGTGTGTGTGTGTGTGTGTGTGTGTGTGTGTGTGTGCGTGGGTTCTCTGTGTGTGTGTGTGTGTGTGTGTGTGTGTGTCTTCTCTGTGTGTGTGTGTGTGTGTGTGTGTGTGTGTGTGTGTGTGTGTGTGTGTGTGTGTGTGTGTGTGTCTTCTCTGTGTGTGTGTGTGTGTGTGTGTGTGTGTGTGTGTCTTCTCTGTGTGTGTGTGTGCTGTCTGTGTGTGTGTGTGTGATGGCTGGTTTTAAGGAGCCCCGCCTGGCCCGGTCTGATTGGACTCTTGGTCTCTCTGGGTGAGGCTTCACACCTGCTGCTCGTTGAGTAATCAGCGGGCAGAGGTTAGACGCACACGCTGCCTGGCAGTGGAGCAGTGGGCCATGGGTCAGCCTCTGCCCAAACTACAATAAACCGGTTCTAACCCACCCTGCGTCCCCGTCTGGAGCAGCCCACCAGGTCATCTAGCTGGCGGGATGACCATGATGATGCAGTTGTGTTGTATTTGCTCCGTGGTGTCTTGTCCTGCTTCGGCAGAACAGAAGCTCCAAAGAAGGTCTCCTCTGAGGAGAACATAGCAGACCTCCTCCAACACTCCCACCTGCTGCAGCAGGCTGCCGGTCAGCAGGTTACCGTCAGCAGGCTGCCGGTCAGTATGCCCACTGCTTCCTCACTTCTTAACTGGCTGACTGTGTAAACAAACAGATGAGAGCGTGAATCATTCAGACGGAGCCCAGATGAATATCAGACGACTGATCGACATCACAGAGGAATGCTCTTCACCCAAACATAAAGTGCACTTAACGTGTGTGTGTGTGTGTATGTGTGTGTCCCTCATCATTAGTCCAGTGTGTCAGCTCTCTCTCTTTCTCTCTCTCTCTCTCTCTCTCTCTCTCTCTCTCTCTCTCTCTCTCTCTCTCTCTCTCTCTCTCTCTCTCTCTCTCTCTCTCTCTCTCTCTCACATTAATAACGTGGGCGTCCAGTGGGGTTATTGTATCATAAACACCCTGACAATAGCGCCGTGGCCCTCAGAGGCCTTCAGACCGGTCCCTACGGAGTCAGAGGGGCCCCCGACTGACACCTCCATGACCCCATAAGTCAGTGTGAGCCAGGGGCCCCTGTCCTTCGCTCCTCATTGTCCTGCTCCCAGGAGCCGCCCATCGGACACAGAGTGGAGCTTTGATACACGGGGGGGCTGCGGGGCCCTCGGGGCCCGCAGGAATGCACCCCCCCATCCCCCTACCTCCCCCCTACAATGGAGGTGTCACCCATGAATGTGTTTACCGGCCCCGCCACACACATACACACACACAGCGGCTCCTGGAAGCCCCTGCACTACCACCGGGAAACCCCGCGTTTCCCGGTGGTAGAGTACTTCCTCCCACTGGGTTCTGTGTGGGGGGGGGGGGGGGGGGGGGGGGGGGGGGGGGAGAGATGGGGGAGGAGGGGGGGGTTTGCCTAGCGACTGTCAGGGTTGAGGCTCTCAGCCTGACGGAGGCTCGCTGGCTGCCAGGCTGCTACTCCACATGACGTAGCTCCAACCACATCAGGTCCATCAGTGGGTTAGTTAGTTAGTACGTTTGATAGGCAGCTATGGAGTCAGGTAGTAAGTTAGTTTGATCGTTCGTTGTTGGTTTATTTGTTTAGTTTTGATAGTCAGTTGTTCTGTAGACAGTTGGTTGGTGGGTTGGTTAGTTGGTTAGTTTTAGTCAGTTAGTTGTTTTGTAGACAGTTGGTTGGTGGGGTTGTTTGATGGTTGTCTGGTTGTTCAGCTGGCTAAAAGATACTTTAAAGGAATAGAACATCTGATTGAATATTAAAGTAAATACTGCAGACTGTAGTATACACAGTGAGAGTTCTGCCTCCTGGTTCTGACGTGCGGAGGAACCGGCTGCAGAATGTTCCTCAGCGTTCCTCCGGTCCTCCGGGGCTGAATGATGCTTCGGTCAACACTCAAATATTAGCTTTGGACTCCAACAGGGTCCGAGCTCCGTGGACCTCAGGAGGACTGTACAGACCCTCTGTGTACCAGGTCCGGGTCTGGTTCCTTCCCAGGCCAAAGGTACCTGGTTCAATCCCCACTGTCCAGAAACCCATAGCAGTCCTAGAGCCAGATGACCCCTTACCCCTACCTGCTCCATGGAGTCTTTGTTTTTCTCTATATCTATATATCTATGCGTATAGACATGCATGCGTATGTGTGCGTGCGTGCGTGCGTGTGTGTGTGTGTGTGTTTGTGTGTGTGCTTGCGTGCACCAGTGGTGGAACTCCAACATCCGCTCTCTGGTGCTCAGAGATGCGATCGGTTCTGTGGAGTACAATCTACCTGTTGTTCATTAGGTTACCTCTCTCTCCCTCTCTCTCTCTCTCTCTCTCTCTCTCTCTCTCTCTCTCTCTCTCTCTCTCTCTCTCTCTGTCTCTGTCTCTGTCTCCCTCTCTCTCACCCCCTAGTCTCTCTCTCTCGCTCTCTCTCTCTCTCTCTCCCTCTCTCTCTCTCTCTCTCTCTCTCTCTGTCGCTGACTCTCTCTCTCTCTCTCTCTCTCTCTCTCTCTCTCTCTCTCTCTCTCTCTCTCTCTCTCTCTCTCTCTCTCTCTCTCTCTCTCTCTCTCTCTCACCCCCCGCTCTCTCTCTGCGAGCTCCTGCCATTGGCCGTACTCAGTTTCCATGGTGACCAGTCTCTCTCTCCCCCCTGGGGGAGAGGGGGGGGGGGGGGGGGGGAGAGACATGAGGAGATTCAGATAAATTGTTTCCTGATCTTGTTATTCCTCATTTCCATGTAAGGTTATGGTTCCACAATAAAGGAGAGGGGGGAGGGAGAGGGGGGAGAGGGAGAGGTTGGGAGGGAGAGTGAGACGAGACAAGAGAGAGAGAGAGAGAGAGGGTTGACATTAGACACTCGCTCCAGCTGTAGTGTCCTCTCTTAGGCCTTTCACACCAAAAATAACCAAGAGCCAGTTCCGGGCTGGTGCTAGGGCCAGTTCAAAACAGGTTCCAGCCTTATCCCAGTTATGAACCAGTTGGTTTCACACCGGCCAGAGCCAGCCATGGAGCCGGCGAGAGCAACTTCATGACGTCACAGCAAACGTCTCCGCTTTCCCAGCAACCCTCGCGCCTTGCCGGAACTGTACAATAATAATAAGAAGAACCCTCGCGCCGCCAGTTTCAAACACAACAACAATTTCGTCTTCGATTCAAATCCGTGTATGGTTCGTTCTTTGAATATTCCGATATAAAACAAAATCAGAAAAAACAATTAACAGAATCGTTTTGGTACTTTTTTGTTTTTTCTTTTTCTAAGGAATACAAATAAACTGTATTTTTCTGTTTTTTAAATCAAAACGGGAAAACTGAATAATCAATCCATGTTTGGTTCGTTCTTTGAATATTCCGATTTAAAACAGAGTCGTTTTTTGTTTTTTTCTGATTTGGTTTTGAATCGGAAAAAGGGCAAAAGGAATAAACAAATAATCAGCATTTTATTTGTGTTTGTGTGTTTTGTGTGTTGGTTTTTTAAACCCGAAACAGAAAAACAAAAATAGATAAATTTATAGTTATAGGCTAAACCAGAAGGCAGAATGCAGCGAAGAAAAAAGAGCCAACCACCTAAACCAGCAATAGACTGTCTATTATATTAAGCCTTAGTTATGGCCGCACTTGAACCTTATGGTGATTTTATTCGTGAACTATTTGACACTGGAAAAACACACAACGCGATCAGTACCGCTCTAAAGCAATCTGGTGCCCCGAAGTGCTCCGTTATGACGGTGAGGAGGTTCTGTGTGGAGCACAACCTTCGAAGAAGAAATCTAGTTTCCGATTTAGTTTCAGATCGTCCACTCGCAGACTAAGTCACCGGCTCCCACGGAAAACAATAAAGCTGGTAATTGTAGAATAATCTGTGTATGGTTCGTTCTTTGAATATTCAGATTTAAAAAAAATCTGAAAAAACAATTAACTGAGTCGTTTTTATTTTTTCTGATTTGGTTTTGAATCCAAAAAAGGGCAAAAGGAATATACAAATAAACAGTATTTTTCTGTTTTTTAAAGTCAAAACGGGAAAACTGAATATTTCAGTCGCTTGTTTTGTTTGCGTGATATTTAGATAAAACCGCAATGAATGCCGGGAAACGGGCACGCGGATTAAAATAAATACATATAAAGACGTTTCAAATGTTCCATCGAGTCCCTCGCATTCTACAATGGCCGGCTTTATTGTTTTCCTTGGGAGCCAGCGGATACTAGATTTCTTCTTCGAAGGTGGTGCTCCACACAGAACCTCCTCAACGTCATAACGGAGCACTTCGGGGCACCAGATTGCTTTAGAGCGGTACTGATCGCGTCGTGTGTCTTTCCAGTGTGAAATAGTTCACGAATAAAATCACCATATGGTTCAAGTGCGGCCATAACTAAGGCTAAATATAATTAGACAGTCTATTGCTGGTTTAGGTGGTTGGCTCTTTTTTCTTCGATGCGTAGCCTATAACTATAAATGTATCTATTTTTTGTTTTTCTGTTTCGGGTTTAAAAAACCAACACACAAAACACACAAACACAAAAAAAATCTGTGTATGGTTCGTTCTTTGAATATTCCGATATAAAACAAAATCAGAAAAAACAATTAACAGAATCGTTTTGGTTTTTTTCTGATTTGTTTTTGAAGCCGCAAAAAAAACACACAAACAAATAAAATGCTGATTATTTGTTTATTCCTTTTGCCCTTTTTCCGATTCAAAACCAAATCAGAAAAAAACAAAAAAAACGTCTGTTTTGAATCTGAATATTCAAAGAACGAACCATACACGGATTAAATAAAATGCAGTTTATTTGTTTATTCCATTTGCACTTTTTCCGATTCAAAACCAAATCAGAAAAAAACTAAAAACGACTCTGTTAATTGTTTTTTTCTGATTTGGTTTAAATCTGAATATAAGAACGAACCATACACGGATTCACGTCCATTGTATACTTCAGTGTTTTTAAAAATGCCGGTCTTCGTTTAGAAGACCATACACAGGTATACCTTCATACCTGTGTATGAAGGTAAGGATAACCCCGCCCCCTGCCCCTGGCGTAAAGGCAGTTCTCGTTCTAGCCCAGCTCAATCCTGGGACTGGAGTTGAACCGTTTTTTTTTCCGATTTTGCGGCGGTGTGAAAGGCCCTTCTGTGAACACGGTGCGATGGCAGTGTCGGCTGTAGAGGCACGACTGCAGATAGAGTTTCTGTCTCCAGCGTGTTCCTACGTGCTCCTGCAGTGTGTGAAGGAACCTTGGCTAGATGGGTCTAAAGCCGTACAGTACAGTACAGTACAGGACTGTATTGTATGGGTCTGAAGCCGTACAGTATACAATTCTGTACAGTACATTACAGTACAGTACAGTACTGTACTGTATGGGTCTGAGGCTGTAAAGTACAGTACAGTACTGGACTGTATGGGTCTGAACCCGTACAGTACAGTACTGCACTGTACTGTATGGGTCTGAAGCCGTATAGTACAGTACTGTACTGTATGGGTCTGAAGCCATACAGTATAGTACAGTACAGTATAGGATGGGCCTGAAGCCGCACAGTAGAGTACAGTACTGTACAGTACAGTACTGTACAGTATGGGTCTGGAGCCACTCTATTG
>NC_044057.1:12419843-12644843 GCF_902167405.1 Gadus morhua
ATAGCGGCCATTAGCCCTGGTTATAGCGACCATTAGCCGCTACCGCTAGGAGAGCAGAGAGGCCTCATAACCCATCAAGTGGAACCGTGACCGAGAGACAGCGATGTCAACAGAAAGAGGGGGGAGAGAGAGGGGGGATATATAGGGGAGAGAGAGAGAGAGAGAGAGAGAGAGAGAGAGAGAGAGAGAGAGAGAGAGAGAGAGAGAGAGAGAGAGAGAGAGAGAGAGAGAAGGGAGAGAGAGAGAGAGAGAGGAGAGGGAGAGAGAGAGAGAGGATATATAGAGGAGAGAGAGTTTCTACATGTGTTTCCTCTTGTGTGTCGGCTTAGACGAGGAGCAGGCTCAGCTCACCGAGATGAGATCAAATGATAGACCACTGTACACCTCGGACCCTCTTCATGGAGATGATAGAGTACTGTATACCTCAGACCGGCGGTCTCCATGGAGATGAGATGATAGACCACTGTACACTCAGACCGGGGGTCTCCATGGAGATGAGATGATAGACCACTGTACACTCAGGGGTCTCCATGCAGTCGGCCTTCAGTCTTGTCACGTGTCGGGGTCTCCAGCACGGTGGATCTTCATTGTGTGGATTTCATCTGCATAACAACAGAAAGCAGCTCGGCAGCGTCTATTCATGTGGCTCTAATGGGTCCTGATGTCTGCGTGCATAATATGGATATCAGTCATGTACATTCTATACAGGCTGCAGATCGCTCTTCATCTTCCTCTTTCAATCTCTGCTCTGTTCTTTCTCTTTTTTTCTATTGCTGTTTCTTTTCTTCAATCTCTCCTCTCCTCTCCTCCCCTCTCGCTCCTCACCTCCTTCTCCTCCTCTCATTGCCTTCTTCTCCTACCCGCTCATCTCCTCTCCCTCTCCTCTCCTCTCCCCTCCTCCTCTCCTTATTTAAGTATATAGGCCCTGTTTCTGTGATAGTGTGTGTTCTGTGACAGTGTGTGTTCTGTGATAGTGTGTGTTCTTCTGTGGTCTATCATTTTCTGTAATTCGAGGGTCTGGTTCTGTGATAGTGTGTGTTCTGTGATAGTGTGTGTTCTGTAATTCGAGGGTCTGGTTCTAAGATAGTGTGTGTTCTTTGCAGATCAATACCTCCTCAGTGAGCCTCCCCAGCTGATGAGGCAGAAACACAATTGATCCATTACTAAAACAACAGGCTGCAATCTAAAGTACAATGTGCTGTGCTGGGATCCATATCGCTGATGGGCTGAGGAAAACACCAGAAGGTCAGTGGAAACAGAGTGTTGTCCAAGTTTGGCTATTGGAGACTTCTTCAAGGCACTCAAACTCTGGTGTTGTTGGAACACGGTCCTTCTCCGCCGACACTTGGTTTGAAGAAACACTTAGGCTCACAGGCTGCTGGGGAATGAAATCAAAAGGATGGTTTACACACACACACACACACACACACACACACACACACACACACACACACACACACACACACACACACACACACACACACACACACACACACACACACACACACACACACTCATGGGTCCCCATCTCTTTCTATTTTGAGCCAAAAACACATCACATTTAGGTCCTCCAAGACAAGTGTCATTAAACATCACATTGAGATCCTCCAAGTGTCATTAAACATCACATTGAGGTCCTCAGTGTTGTCAATGTCAAACATTTTGTAAAGAGGAAATGTACGTCGGTTGTGCAATTTTGTTAAACTTGTGGACATTTGAATTACACACATATTTCATATTTAATGTGAGATTATTGACTTGAAATCTACAATTCAGAGAGATTCTAACTACGTCCAAACACAAACACACATAACACACACACACACACACACACACACACACACACACACACACACACACACACACACACACACACACACACACACACACACACACACACACACACACACACACACACAAACAAACACACAAAAAGCCTCTTCAGACCAGCCACAGACCAGCTTGGAATGGCTGGCAGGTTGTTCAGACGGATGTGTGTGTGTGTGTGTGTGTGTGTGTGTGTGTGTGCGTGCGTGCGTGCGTGCGTGCGTGCGTGCGTGCGTGCGTGCGTGCGTGCGTGCGTGCGTGCGTGCGTGCGTGCGTGCGTGCGTGCGTGCGTGTGTGTGTGTGTGTGTGTGGGGCGGGAAGCTGGGTCTTTTAGGGCGTGATTTATAATTGAGAGGTGTTTACATACACACACACAGAGAGCACTTCATGACCAGGGGGAGGGAGGGGGGGAGGGAGGGAGGGAGAGAGAGGGATGGGGGAGGAAGACCTCAAACCCTTTTAAATTTGAATTTTCCGGTGGTCAGGGAGGTAGGGGGTGAGGAGGAGGTGGGGGTGAGGTTCAGGTGGAGGGGTGTTGGATGGAGGTGAGGGGCTTGGGGGAGACGGGTTGATCCCATTGAACAAGGAGCAGGAGGGAGTCAGCGCGTGCTGACGTCGCACCCAGCAGCGCCCCCGGCGGCCAACACGCGCAAACACACGCAACCTCACGCCGACACGTTTCATGGTAAACAACTGGTATCTCTAATGAGGCTATGTCGAATTATCAGCCATGTTCCTCACACATGTCCGCAATATTTTAATAACCAAATACTGTGGTGTTGTAACTGTTTCTCTGATTATTTATTAAAATCCCTGTTCTATTGTGGTCTGACTTAGAACCCGCATCCGATCAAGTCCCCGCCGAAGTCTCTCCCAAAAAGTCCAAAACGTACCAAATGCATATGATATACAGACTTTATAACGACTACTCTTCCACTCTCGATTCATTCTGGCGTACCGCTAGACTTCGTCCTATAAACGTCATTCTCTGGCTCCCTCGTGTGGTGTGTTCGACTATTGCATTCACTATTTTGTAAAGAATATGAATCAATGAAATATATATTTCCACTTTTTGTATCTTATGGTCAGAATCTGTGGTACTGTGGAAGAGCAGAATGAATAACCGATTGTTGTCAGACATTTTTTCTTCTCTGTTAAAATCCTTTAAAATTACACATTTTTCCCATTTCTTTCGGAAGCAAAAAGAAACATGGAGGAAGCTGTATATTATTTTATGAACCAATTCTAATAAACATTTCACCAAATAAACAGAAATGTGTAAGTAAACATAGAACACAGAATGCGACATGTTGACAGCATGTTAACCGTAGTTGGTGAGTGAGGTAATCCGTAACACCAGATGACATCACAGGATGACATCGAGAGACAACATCACCCGATGACGTCACCCGATGGCATCACCCGATGGCATCACCCGATGACATCACCCGATGACATCAGGCTTATGGTCTCCTCCCGGTATTGGACCTCCATTATCCCCCCGCGGCCAGACCTGACGGAGGAGGAGTAGCTCTGGGGTCGCGACCCCACGTGTTCCAGGACCTCTTGCCGGACGACGGAGTCATGACCCCGGAACACCATCAGGACCAGGCACCCCCCGGGGCGGAGCAGCCCCCACCCCTCCAGGGCCCGCAGGTCAGGGAGGTAGTGCTGGGGGTCGTGGTCCATCAGGACCAGGTCCAGACCCCCCTCCTCCTCCCCCTGGTCGCCATGGAGAGGCCGCCTCAGCCCAGCGATGGCCTCGGCTGAGCTGCAGGTCAGTACCTCGAACTGGAGAGGAGATACAGAAGGCCTACTGTCAGAACACTTAACATATAATTACACAGTACATCTACTGTTATTACACTTAAAATGTTATAACACATAACATGTTATTACACAGTACATCTACTGTTGTTACACGTACAATGTTATAACACATCAAATGTTATCACACAGTACATCTACTGTTGTTACACTTACAATGTTATAACACATAACATGTTATTACACAGTACAACTACTGCTATTATAACACATGTAATAACACTTAACATGTTATTATCCTTAACATGTTATTGCACTTAACTTTTATCGTTATTAAACCTTGATGTTATAACACAGAACATCTACAGTTATCTATTGATGTCATCACAAGTTATAACCTTTTATATAACTGTAGATTATATTACAACTTTCTATTACATTCAAAAATATTTGAAAAGAATCGATTGGCTTCTTTAAACATCAGCCTGTACACACACACACACGCACACGTATCTGGGTTTGCTCCTCCCACCTGGTGGTGTTTGAACCCAGCCACCAGCACTAGCTCCTCCCCCAGCTCGGCGCTGAGGGGGTCCACCTCCACCGCCAGAAGCCGCCCACCAGGGGGCAGCAGCCTCAGGGTCCGCACCGCGCTGTAGCCGCAGCCCAGGCCTAGCTCCAGCACGCGCCGCGGGGCCGCGCGCACCACCACCTCGTCCAGCTCTACCCCTACAGGACGGAAGGGGAAACGCTTCAAGTCGGAAAAACATGTTATAATACCACATGTTATTACACCTAATACAATGTTATAACACTTATAACATGTTAGAACACAGTACATCTACTGTTATCTACTGTTATCACCACATGCTGTTACACGTTATAACATGTTATAACACAACCAGGCCAACCTCTGACCCTCCCCAGCTCCAGGGTGTGGTGTGTCTCGGCGTGGAGGTCAAAGGTCTCCAGGACGCTGTCTGCCCGGCCATGGGTGCATTGGGAGAACACGAAGGCGTGGGTCCTCCTGGGGCACGCCGGCCCCCGCGCCCACCGCAGCACCCGGTTCAGAGCCCCCCGCCCCGCGGCCAGGATCCCCCGCTGACGGGCCAGCAGGGCCAGCAGGCCCAGCAGGGGGACGGAGAGCGGGAGCAGCCACATCTGGAGAGAGAGTGGAGGTCCGTGAGGTAAATCAGAGTGGAACACGCCGCCCGGAACCTGATTGGCCGCCCCGGGTGCCGCCCAATTTAACCTGGCAGTTGATAGGACCTTGGACATGTCAATCAAAATGAACAGTTTTCACAAGATAACTCATGAAAAGACCGAATCAAGACCTGTGGGCCTTTGGAGGTAATGCACACATATAGAGGAAGTACACAAATACTTATACAACGTTGTGTTAATATAGACGTAATACACACATACTTATGCAACGTTGTGTTAACTTAATATAGATGTAATACACACATACTTATGCAACGTTGTGTTAATATAGATGTAATACACGCAACGTTGTGTTAATGTAGATGTAATACACACATACTTATGCAACGTTGTGTTAGATGAAATACACACATACTTATACAACATTGTGTTAATATAGAGGAAATACACAAATACTTATACAACGTTGTGTTAATATAGTTGTGATACACACATACAGCGTTGTGTTAATATAGAAGAAATACACACGCACACTTATACAACATAGTGTTAATATAGATGTAATACACACATACTTGTACAACGTTGTGCTAATATAGCAAACCGGTCTCACGAAAAAACGTGACACTGTCACGTTATTTAATCTATTGAAACGTGATCAGGGACACGTGTTTTCAAAATGTTCGTGTCTAAAAGCACAATTTTCAAACTCATGTATTCAATTGGAAGTATATTTGTCGTGTCACTAAGCGTCCGGGAGCGTTCTCCCTAATGTCCCTTAAGGAGCTCCGTACAGAACATTTATTGTTAAAAATTGTCTGTGATAACTAACAATATGACAGCTTTTTGCCACCCGTTTCTACTTAAAATTGTCTGTGATAACTAACAATATGACAGCTTTTGGCCACCCGTTTCTGCTTTCACCTTTGATTCACGTTTCAATAGATTAAATAACATGACAGTGTCACGTTTTATCGTGAGACCGGGTTGCAAATAGATGTAATGCACACATACTTAAAGGCCCACTATGCAAGATCGGGCATTTCTTCGCTGTTTTCTTGGTTTGGCACGCACTTTTCTCTACACAGCGCCCCCTACAGCTTCGTAGTAGATATTTTACAACATTGTCGTAACAACTCGTTGACGACCCTTCCCCATGCACTTCTACGCTAGCCATGTGCATTTGTTTTCAAAGAAGCCGGCGAATGCCTGGTGGAGCCATGTCCGAAGTAGGCCTACATGAAGTGCGGACAAGGTTATACATTTTTAAAACTGTATTTGTATTGCAATACACCTAAATCCATCCTTTTTTATAGTTGACGAGGAGAATTTATATCCTAGATTATAATTGTTTTATTTTAGGTTGAACAGAACAATCAGTGTATGAGTGTTGGCCAACATAATAATCTATCCCCGAATCTAATCGATTCGGGGATTCAGCCTGTATCTGGGGGACGAGACAGACGAACGGCAAAACACACCCATGGAAACAAAGGAAAGGAAACACACAGGGCTCACAACAAAACGGTCAAGAAAACACATTTTTACAGGGCTCACAACAAAATGGTTGAGCAAACACATTTGTACAGAGACTATCAACATCAAGAATACCACGAAGACAAAGTTCACCAAAGGGTACTTTCAATTTCAAAAGCAACACGGCCAAGTCGGCGTCTGATTTGCAGTCTTCTTTTCCTTTCAGTTCACGCTATTCCTGAAAAGCTTGCCCGGTCAGTCTCCCTTTTCTCTTATTCTGTTCCTCTGACATTGGGTTTCTCTGTCTCTTTTTAGTCGGCTTATCTATGATGAATGTAACAATCCCTTAGTTACTTGTATTTATATCGAGCCGGTTCCGTGTTTGGGGGTCTGTGCCGTAAAGCAATTCGTTACTTTGCGAGACCCGAGCATGGACATATTGGACCCGAGACTCCCGCGAGAGTGGGCGGTGGGTCACCGGCAGAAACCTATTCCCTTTCTCAGCCAAGATGCGCAAGGGGGAGTCGAAACAACGAACAATCGAACAAAAATGTATAATAGAACCATCGCAATGACTCTTAGCCTGTTATATTAAAGGGGTAGTTCGGAATTTTGGACATAGGGCCTGATTCCGAAGTGAGCATTGGTATTCTATATCACTGGAGACAGTTTAACACATTTCATTCAGTCCTTCTAGTTGCAGAGTTCGTTCGTGCTAGGCTAGCGCAAGTCAACGGGCAATGCTAGCCTGCTATTAAAAACAGTCTTACCCACTCCACAGTACACCCGAGGTAAATCAATTATAACGCCAGACTATAGATTTAAATGTCTGTGTTGATAGAATAATGTTAGAAATAAAACTAACCATGCATCGCATGAATCATCGAGGGACTACTTTCTCAGCAGAAGCGGAATTCTACTATGCGCTGGTTAGGTTTGTAACCGAATCACGACAGAAGAACGTAAACAGAGAAGCGTGGGACAGAAGCGCAATTGAACAACTAGGGAACATGATGGTTCAGTGTGCTTTTAGAAATTGTAGAAATAAACGGTACAGATGGGCACCACAAAGTTTCCACCAATTTCCAGTGCGAGATCCAGAAAGGACTCAACTGTGGCTTGTTGCTGCTGGCTTTGACATCAAAACACCGGCTCGTACATGTACGGTTCGTTGGATACAACAAATTCCTCATAATCGTCTTCAAAAGCAGATGCATCGCTAACTCCTCCAAACGTGGCCATATCTTGTTAATTTAATACGCATGTAGAATTCCTTCGTTCACTGTAGGCCTACTCTGCGTTTGTAGCAATGACAGCGGCAGGTAACCTAGGTATCAGTCCGCCGCTGCCGTAGCCTACGTACAGGAATATAAACACTGCTGCTGAGACCCCGCAATTCCCTCAAAATGCAATGCAAGGTTGGTTTTATTTCTAACATTATTCTATAAACAGACATTTAGATGTATAGTCTGTCGTTATAATTGATTTACCTCGGGTGTACTGTGGAGTGGGTAAGACTGTTTTTAATAGCAGGCTAGCATTGCCCGTTGACTTGCGCTAGCCTAGCACGAGCGAACTCTGCAACTAGAAGGACTGAATGAAATGTGTTGAAAACTGTCTCCAGTGATATAGAATACCAATGCTCACTTCGGAATCAGGCCCTATGTCCAAAATTCCGAACTACCCCTTTAAGGTAAATCAAGCCAAAAAAGTTGAATAGTTCCCCTTTCACTCGTGTCCAGGGGCGGATCTACTGGGGTGGCATGGGGTGGCAACTGCCACCCTAAAAAAAACCTTGCCACCCCAGCTGCCACCCCAGTTGGCAGCGCCAAATTATTATTATTTTTTTGCTTTTACAAGACATTCACGAAAGCGAGTTTCAAATGTCCGACTGCAAGTGAATGCAGCTGTCACGTTAAAATTGTACCGGGGCGAAAATTCTACGTCATCCATAGTAATCCATTCCAAACCTGCCTGGCAACAGACGATCGCATCGCCCGTCGCGTCGAATGACGTGGGAAGGTTCTTGAACATTCGCAAACTCGTTCATTGAGCGCGACAAGACAGATAACACTTATTTTACAAATTACATTTATTAGCATTCCTAACTTCATATTTGTATTGTATTGCATTGTATTTATCTATTTCCCTACACAGTAATAGCTAAATGTTATGGGGATAACGTGAATAATAATAATAAAAAACATTTACCAGTTAGTAAATGCCTGCTCACCTATCTACCCATCTATCTATCTCTTATCTATCTATCTATTACCTATAATCTATTCTCTAAATTAAATTAAGGAAATTAAATTAACACAAGCAAGCTAGACTATGATACACATTAAACACTCAGTTTACAAGCTAAATTCGATTAAACAATCAAATGCAATACAAATATAAAGTAAAAACAAGTGTTATCCCGCGATCCGTTATCTGTATTATATTATTTCGTCTTCGGCAACATGAGCGCGATTGAAACCTGCCTGGCAACGGACAACCCCTTACGTAATCTGTTGTCCGTTGCCTGGAAACGGACAACTGATTATGTACCCGGTACAATTTTCGCCCCTTGTACAATTTTAACGTGACCCAGCCAGGAAATATTGCCCCACAAGTTTGTGAGGCGTTTTGCTGAACAACATGGTAATCGCCGCATTCAGCTCCTGTAGGCATGCCAACGTCATGTTCTGCTAACCACTGAGCCTAATAAATGATGACAAAGCCTTATTTTTCATGCTGTTATAATAATGAACATTTTCAGATTCTTATGGCATCATTCAGCCATAAGATATTGATATTAAAAATATTAAAACTACATGTAGAACCTACTTTTGAACCGTGGCACTTTCTTTCTGTTGCTTTCCAGTTCCACTGATTGTACTGATGTATTTAACCGGTACTGTTTGTGACCAAACATGGGAAAATGCCACACAATATTTATATTAATGGTTGTATATCTAAATTTAATGTAAATTATTGGAATCGGTGAATAAAGTGATATTTGCACTCAAGTTGGACTGATGATTGACATCTGATAGGAATATCTCATGGACAAATACCAAAGAGTTATTGTTAACTAAAGTACATATTGCAGCTCTCTTTGCATATATTTTTAGCCCCATGCCCCCTGCTGGTGTAATAGTGCAGGTGTTTGTTGTAAGGCAGGTTGTTTTTGTAATTATTCATAAAAGGTTTCAGACAAAATGTAATAAATTATTACATTTTGTCTGAAACCTTTTATGTTTAAATGTAAGGCTTTACTCATCCCACAATAAATTAAGTATAATGTTATCGCTTTTGTTCCACAGACAGTCGCCTCTTGGGTCCCTTATCAGTCGATTGATCCATGATGAATGCAACAATTGCCGTGCAACTGGCTGTTTATATCTAGCCGGTGCCATAGGGGGTGTGTCTGTGCCGTAAAGCATTTTCGAAACTACAATCTGACTACATTTTCGAGGCGCGATTGGATATTTCCGCTGCGTCACATCCGGATTGTGTCGGTCCGAACAGAGCAAGTTGCATATGCGCTTTTTCCTTGGAGAGGCGACATGGGGCAATGACACACCCACCAAACGACTCAGAAATGGTTGCAGAACCATCAGAATAACTCTCAACCTGCATAATTAATGTAATTTTGGCTAGAAAAGTTGCATAGTGGGCCTTTAAACAAGCTTGCGTAGACAAAATACAAAAATACTTATACAACGTTGTGTGTATATAGCCTATGCAATGCACAATTATAGGCGTTGTGTTATTATAGAAGAACACACACACACACAGATACACTTATACAAGTTTTTGTTATATAGAACCAAAACACACAGGTAACATCGGTGTGTGTACTTCAGCACTAACCTCAGCAGACCTCGGCTCGGCAGGAGGGAATGTAACAGGTAGGCTACAAATTCGTTATAGCAGCAGAGTCCCGGTACAGACCCGCTACCGCAGTAGAGCCCCGGTACAGACCCGGTACCGCAGTAGAGTCCCAGTAAAGACCCGGTACCGCAGTAGAGCCCCGGTACAGACCCGGTACCGCAGTAGAGTCCCGGTACAGACCCGTTACAGCAATAGATCCCCGTTACAGACCCGGTTCGCCCGGGAGCCTACCGCAGCAGAGTACCGGTACAGACCCGGTTCAGACCCGGTACCGCAGCAGAATTCCAGCAAAGAACAGGTACCGCAGTATTGTCCCGGTAGAGACCCGGTCCCTCACATACTCAGCTGTCACACACAACAGGACCTGTCTCCGGAGGACTCACCTGTCACTCACAGAAGTCCCACTTCAGACGGAGCCACGCGGGAAACCAGGAAACAGAGCGTCACCTGCAGAGAGGTGGGCGGGGTCACCTGCGGACAGGTGGGCGGGGCCGTTTCTGAAGGATAATAAACCGTTGGTGTCGTAAACATATTGAGACCTTTTTCTCTTTAACGGTCCATCATAGGCCTATGTCTTCAGGTGAGCCAGGCGAAGGTTTTATTATATTTAAATTAACAAATGTACAAACATAACAGTAATCCATTATTAATTACCATGGTTAAACGGTCATTTTCCTCCTTGATCAATATTTCTAACATTTGACGGTTAAAACTTTAAGAAACGGCTTTGTTATCTAATCTTGGCCATCGAATGGTCTATACCTCGAAGTGATTGGCTACTACTGAGTTGTTGAATTTATATTACTGACTGCTGCGCCCTTCACTCAAGTAAAAACCCGCCCACTCGTCATGCTGCGTTTCTCTGTTTGTCCACAAGAGGTCAGCCAACCCACAGAACTCAACCCACCGCATGTAACTTTTCTCTTGTTGGATGTCTTCCACATGTAAAATTCTCCGTTGGTTGGATGACTATATGACGTCTCCTCACGACGTTCAACAGTTTATTTAACTGTTTGCCAGTTAACTGTTTGGCAGTTTCTGAAAAGTAATTTAAATAGGGCCTATGATTAAACAATTGAGTTGCATCTTACAGTAGCTGCATTGATAACAAGCTAAACTAAATACAGTCTGATGTGAAGCATAGGCTACGTTAAGTTCCTATCTTATTTCATATAGGGAAATCAATTTGGCCGAACTTATTATGACTTATATTTTAATTAGCCAGAAGTATCTGTCGCAGTGCACATGATCATATAGTGTGTGTGTGTGTGTGTGTGTGTGTGTGTGTGTGTGTGTGTGTGTGTGTGTGTGTGTGTGTGTGTGTGTGTGTGTGTGTGTGTGTGTGTGTGTGTGTGTGTGTGTGTGTGTGTGTGTGTGCTCCTATTGGCTGCAGACTGAACGCGGTTCGGTGTAATTTTGGCCATCGGAGCGCATCGTACTGCGGTCGAGTCCAAACACACATACGCGCACACACGCGCACACACCGGGGAACGGAGCGGAGATAACGAGGCAGCACACACACCGCCAGGCTGCGACACACACACACACACACACACACACACACACACACACACACACACACACACACACACACACACACACAAACACCCGGACACGGAGCGGGGGGACGGGGTTTAGTGAGAGTAGTCTCGTGTTGGTGGATTAACGCGGTGCCCGGTCTCTCTACCCGGACCAGGCCGACTGCAGCTACCCGCACTCCTTTTCCCGCAAATGGCAAGTCCTGTTTCTGAGGGAGGACCCCCGCAGCATCAGCACCCCCACCCTGGCCCGGACCCCGTCCCGGACCCCGCGGTCCAGGAGGCTCGGAGATGGATCAAGGTGAGTCCTGATTCCCGAGTCTCTCTCCGTTACAAGTTGTTGTTTTGCACACCGTCCGAAGCGAGCCGCCCGTCGGCGTGTCGCCCTGTCACCTGTTGACGAATGACTGGATCCAGACCCCTTCCCGGCGGGACCTGTCACTCGGGGGCACGCTCTGGACAGTCTGGACCAGTCTCCCGGGTTAGGGACCAGTCTCCCGGGTTAGGGACCGCTCTCCCGGATTAGGGACCAGTCTCCCAGGTTAGGGACGAGTCTCCCGGATTAGCGACCAGTCCCCCTGTCTCGCGGTCTCCCGTGCTCCCGGGTTAGGGACCAGTCTCCTGGGTTACCACTGGGGCAGAAACAATGCCGGCGGGCTGTCATGTGCGGCGGATTGTTTCCACATCGCGAGCCGCGCGGACAATCGCAGAACAAACGGGGTTTTGTTCTGTGGGGAATTTCACCCTCAACCCTCGCCGGCGGCTCACTCTGCGGCGCCGGGGGGCTCTGCTGGACTGGGAGGTTCTGAGCAGGGTCTCGTTCCCAGTGTCACCTGTCACCTGGGACCTTCCCAGACGTGTTTAGTGGGTTTACGAGGGGTTGAGTCAGGGCTGAAACCCTCCTCCCCCGGACCTCTTTAGCACGAGGTTCCTGCGGGGCACGCATGCTTAAAAAAGCTATTATGACCCAGAATCAGATCACAGAGGAGGCTCACAAAGTCGACCTCCTCCCCCTCTCCCTGCCCAGGGGAGAGATCTCATTACACACACACACACACACACACACACACACCTGAGCCCCCTCACCTGAGACACTTGCACGCACACCGTGGTTTGGAGTGTATTGATGGGTGAATCATTTCGTTATCAGCACAGATTAAATCCTCATTCGTTTATTGAAAACGTACTGAGCAGGCATGGGGATGGATTCTATTCTGAAGGTTAAAGTTCAAAGTGTCTTTAGGGGTTAAGGGGAGAGTTGCCGGGAAACACAAACATCCTGCTGCCTGTCGGCCATCTTCTCTGTGATTGGGGGGTAGGGGTGGGTAATGATGTCATTGACACCCCTGGGAGAGACAAACGATCACAAACGCACGCACGCACGCACACACACACAGGGTGGTGGAAGTCCTGCTCATTGAGTTGTGTTGTTGTCTAGTGGTATGATGTCACAAGACGGTTCAAGCCAAATGTCAGCCTCATGTCCCTGAGCAAGGCACTGTTGATCAGTTGTCTGCTACGTTCTCTAGTCTCTCTCTCTCTCTCTCTCTCTCTCTCTCTCTCTCTGTGTCTGTGTCTGTGTGTGTGTCTGTGTCTGTGTCTGTGTGTGTGTGTGTCTGTCTGTCTCTCTCAGCCCAGCAGTATTGTGTGTGTTGGTAGAGGGGATGTGATTCTCTCTCATGTCAGAGTGTATAACCTCCTCTGTGGTGGAAAAATGTGATAATCACTCTGGATTATAACAGGTGTTGTGTGATGCTGCAAGCCTCAGGTGTGTGTTGACAGTACACACCTGCAAACACCTGCAAACACCAACGTAGTTTTTTTTAGTACCTTCGCCATGCTGAGTCATGTTTTACTTTTTGTACTTTCACAACTCTCTGTCAAAGTTCACCAACTCCTCCTCATGAATCACAGTGAAGGACTGGTTACTAACGTAGCTACACATTGTGTGTTCTGGTTACTAACTTAACTACCAATCGTGTGTTCCTCATGTCGTGTTTCTGTCCCGGTCGCATAGTTTTTGTCTCCACGGTAACACAATCCGTCCGACGCAGAACCGGATTGGCCGGTTTTATTCACTTTGGTCAACACCGACCCCCCCCCCCCCCCCCCCCATCTCTTATGTCAGATGAATCTGCCGTTGTCATGTCGCCATGCTTATGGACGGTCGTGTCAACAGTTCAGGTGAAAGGCGCCTGTGATCCAAAGTCTGGTTCTCCTCCTCAGGCACGTCGTGCTGTGATGCTCTGTGAATCACGCTAACCGATCGCCAGTTCAGACCAGTTCACCTGGGGACAGGTGGGCTGTGGTGCTGATGCTCCATCTGTTACCAGGGCAACGGGCGTGGGGGAGGGCCCAATCCACGGCCCAATCCTCTCACTTAGCATTGAGAAGATTGGGTCGTGACTGACAAATCAATCGAGGACACGCGACACTCAAATTACATCAACCATCATACCTCGGCCTCGGACACAGAGGTCAGCCAGAGGTCAGTCTGGTCTCTAGTGGTCTGAGCAGAGGGCCCAGAATCCTCTCTGAGTCACTGCTGTGGAACATCACACCTTACGTCTAGAGCGCTGTTCGTCTCGCTCTCCTCTCCATCAGATGTGTTTCCTCACACCTCAAGGTGAAGACGGAACACTCAGAGGGCTGTGATGTTCCGTGATGTCTTCACGTGTGTGGAGGACCAACATGATGTGAGGAGGAGGAGGGGGAGGGGGAGGGGGAGGGGGGAATGAATCAATGAATGGATGATTGGATGGAGTATCACCCATTCATCTCTATATCCAGAGGAAGACCGCTTGACGAGAGGTGGAATAACAGAGTGGTGTCTCCTCCTCGTCTCCTCCTCATTTCATCCTCCTCGTCTCCATCCTGAGACTAATCAATCACTCCTTTTGTCGGATTACCCCAGGACAACACATTGATTATGGATTGAAACTGCCTGCTACAGGAGTCCGATGTGCTGACTAACGTCCGGAAAATTAAAATAAACATGATGTTTGTGTTGTTGGTTGCTATTAGTGATTACTGTGAACCGTGTATACCGTGTGGTATACTACATACGACAGGAGGAGGAGGTGTTCTAGCCTGACGGGCAGATATTATAAGGGCCGGTGTTCTAGAATGAGGAGGTGTCTGTTGAATCATCCTCCTGGTTTTTCCAGTGTTCTTACGTAACAGACGAGTGTCATTGTGTGGAGGGAACTCCCAGCAGCAGCAGATGCTGTCTGTGTGTGTCTGTGTGTCTATGTGTTTGTGCGTTGTGTTAACTGGTGTCACCCTGACAGAGAAAGGCCTGAGTGTCTGACAAATCAGTTAATCCACAGGCCGGGATCTCCCTGCTGACAGCTGGAGCCTCCTGATCTGCATGACGGTGCACTGCCAAGCCAGCAGCTAAAGGGCTAGCACCGCAAGGTTAGCTAAACAGCTAGCTCCGCCAAACCTCTAGCAGCATGAGGTTAGCTAAACAGCTAGACTGTACCCACTGGAACCCTACCTGTTCCTTAATGACCTGTCCTGTATAGTCTAACCCCTACGTGCTCCTTAACGACCTGTCGCTGGACTGTCTAACCCCAACCTGCCCCTTGATGACCTGCCTCTGGACTGTCTAACCCCTATCTGCTCCTTAATGACCTGTCTCTGTACTGTCTAACCCCTAGGAGCTCCTTACCGACCTGCCCCTGGACTGTCTAACCCCTACCTGCTCCTTAATGACCTGTTTCTGTACTGTCCAACCCCTACCTGCTCCTTAATGACCTGTCTCTGTACTGTCTAACCCCTGCCTGCTCCTTAATGACCTGTCTCTGGACTGTCTAACCCCTCCCCCTAGTGTACCAGATATGAGCTGAGGAAGACGGACCCACTTACCTCTTGCATACATATGAGTAGGCGTGGAAATCATGTTGCAATAAAGTCCCGTTGCCATGGTTATACCATAGAATATCTCGACATAGGAACTGCAACGAATTCTGCCAGTTTCTGGTTTAGGTGTTGAGGAGGAGTTGGTGGAGGAGGAGGAGGAGGAGGAGGAGGAGGAGGAGAAGGAGGAGGTGAATGAAAAAGAGGACTTTGTAGTAGTGGACGTGGAGGAGCAGTTACTGGTGGTGGAGGAGGAGGAGGAGTTGAGGTGGAGGAGGAGGCCACTAATCATAAGACACAGCAGATGGTTTGACAACATGCCAGCTCATCGCGTGCAGGATTAACATGCCGTGTGTGTGTGTGTGTGTGTGTGTGTGTGTGTGTGTGTGTGTGTGTGTGTGTGTGTGTGTGTGTGTGTGTGTGTGTGTGTGTGTGTGTGTGTGTGTGTGTGTGTGAAAATGAGGTTTGACCTGTCGATCACATGTCTGAGGAGCTCATACTGGTGAGACTGGTAGCGGTGTCTGTTGTCTAACTGGGTCGTCACCAGTGCGTGCCCATCTCAGGAGACCTGCCCTGATTCTGGGGACAGACAGGCAGGCAGAGTGACAGACCTGCTGTTCAGTGAGAGACAGTCCTGCTGTTCAGACAGGGAGAGAGAGAGAGAGAGAGGGGTTCAGAGAGTCAGTGTGTCAGGGATACAGACATGCTGTTCAGAGAGACAGGCTGACGGAGAGACAGACATGCTGAAGAGAGAGTGCGAGACGGGGTCAGAGAGACAGGCTGATGGATAGAGAGACGTGCTGTTCAGACAGGGGACCTCCCTGGGGCCCTAGGTTACAGAGTGATTTGACAGTGAAATGATGTCCCTTCAACTCTAGGCTTTTAAAGGAGAACTCTGCATAACTTCGGCCAAGCAGAACAAGTGTCTTATTGTGGCGCTAAGTCGACGCATAGTGCTCTTAAGAACAACATGGCACCCGGGCATAGTTCTGTCTCATCAGCGGAGGAATGGAGAAGGCTTCTTTAGCAGGGATCTCAGAGAGAGAGAGAGAAAGAGAGGGAGGGAGGGAGAGAAATAGCGAGCTCTAAAGGAATGCCTCCCCAATGCCTCGTTCATGTTGTGATGGAAGTGTTACTTTCCTGATGACAGTGAGAGAAGTTCTCTGGAAAGTTACCTCGGCTGTAAAGACTGACGCCGTCTACCCACTGCACCGTCCGTCAACGGGTGGCGGAAGGCGTGGCTGACGGATGGGGGAGGAGTCTTTGCAGAGGCATCCGTCAGCCAAGCCCGAGCATACGCGATCTGATTGGATGCTTGAAAAGTTGAACATTTTTCAACTTTCTCGACAGAACGGATGGATCCACAATGCATTGCAGCTCCGCCCCATTCAAACTCGGGATTACTACCCCCCCCTCAAATCTCTGACCTCATACACACCCACTGTCACTCACTCACACACACACAAAAAACACACACACACACACACACACACACACACACACACACACACACACACACACACACACACACACACACACACACACACACACTCTCACTCTCACTCTCGCACACATCCACACATGCACATTTTCTGCTCTCCGCCCGTTGCCCCCGGCAACACTGTGGCTGTCAATAGCGATGGAAAGTGACACATTAGTATTTCAGCTGACTGCGTGTGTGTTGCATGACACAGCATTAAGAATGGACCGGTACTTTGATTAAGAAAAGTATTGCTGTGGTGCTGTTACTGTGCTCTGCTACTGTACTAGGCTATTGTGCTATGCTATTCTGATGTGCTACTCTGCTGGGCAACTGTGCTATACAGATAGGGGTTGCTACTTTCTCTCTCTCTCTCTCTCTCTCTCTCTCTCTCTCTCTCTCTCTCTCTCTCTCTCTCTCTCTCTCTCTCTCTCTCTCTCTCTCTCT
Source organism: Gadus morhua (assembly GCF_902167405.1). Taxonomy (NCBI): domain Eukaryota; kingdom Metazoa; phylum Chordata; class Actinopteri; order Gadiformes; family Gadidae; genus Gadus; species Gadus morhua. The sequence continues at coordinate 12,437,286 of NC_044057.1, forward strand.
CTCTCTCTCTCTCTCTCTCTCTCTCTCTCTCTCTCTCTCTCTCTCTCTCTCTCTCTCTCTCTCTCTCTCGCGCGCTCTCGCTCTCGCTCTCAATGTGTTGTCTATTGTTGTAGTGTTGTTTATTTGCCTTTTGTTTGAGTGTCTGTGTGTATTCCTTTTTGTAAAACGGCATTGAGTACCAAGAATAGCACTGTAAAATATCTATTATTACTATATTATTATGCTATGCTAGTGTCCTATGCTACTGGGCTGTAATGCTGTGCTGTGCTACGTTCCTATGCCTTGCTCCTGCACTGCGGCCATTGAAACAAAGCCACAACTCCCCTCTTCAGGAAGTCTGGGTTACAAGGCGTATATAAAGACAGACGCAGTTGTCTGATGGTGGTCCGGACCGCCACGGGCTGTCAGAGCCCAGCCTGAAGCTCCGGCCCCCAGGAGGGCATAGCTGCAGCCCGGGCCGGCCCCCGCCCCCCTGGGGAGAGGCACAAAGGCCGGGCCCCAGGCCCCAGGAGGGGGGTGGGGGGGAGTCCCATCGCTGGTAACCAGGAGTGACAGGAGTGCAGGTTCCCAGAGCCAAGAAGAACCCGGGCATCCCTACTGACTGACCCCTGGGCGAGACCTGGGCCAGGGCCCTCCACTGATGGGGTCCAGGAGCCTGAGACCTCTACACCAGATGTCCAGGGACCAGGAGCCTGAGACCTCTACTCTAGAGGTCCAGGGTCCAGGAGCCTGAGACCTCGACCCCAGAGGTCAAGGATCCTGGACCTCTACCCCAGAGGTTTGGGGTCCAGGATCCTGAGACCTCCACCACGTCCTGGGGAACGGAGAGCATGGAGGATGTCGTTTACGATTGGCTGTGGATTTCGGAACATATGAATCCCGAAATTCCCATCTGGGAATAATAAAGTTCAATCTTATCTTAGTTGTAATGATAACTCTATGTGTTCATTTTTATTTATTTTTTATCCCACAAATGTTTGTCTTATCTTGGCTTGTCCTCGATCATTTTATCTTCTCTTATCTTGGCTCGTCGTAGATCAATTATCTTATCTTAACTTATGTTACCTTGTCCACGTCATTTGATCTTACCTCAGCTAGTCGTGCTGTGAAGTGTTTTTTCCAGCCTCAGTGTCTGACTGAACCCTGACAGCTGTCTTCATCTTCATCCAGTTTATGGAGGTCTTGATGCAATCCATATTCCTGGTTCTGAAGTCAACCTTTCCAATACGATGAAGTCATCCGAGGACCATCTGTCTGTGAGCAGCCCAGGGCCAGTCCGGCCTCGTAAACCAGTTTACAGTTTAGTTTTGCTGGGTGGGTCCATTGATTTATAAGGTCGTTTTTCAGTACTTCCAGTCCCTGACCGAGAGCAGGTCTGTAGTTCTTTAACACGTCCATGGCTCTATCTGATGGTCCTGAAGCTGGGGCCCGGGCGTCTGTACCAACGCGGGCCCCTAGGAGAGGTCCCCATAGCCAGGAGGAGTGGGGTCAGGGCCGGGACCCATCGGGTCTGCGGTCTGACTTCGACCCACTTCACGGAAAGGAGGGGATGTCTGGACTGCTAACCCTTCCAGGTGGAACGCAGCCCTCTGAATCTTCCTGGGTTCAATCCTCAAAGTCCAGCCTACCTGTAGGCATTGTTGAGCCAGATGTCCTCCTAACCTCTACCTTAGAAGGACATCTTGTATGTTGTACGTACTGTCACTTAAAAATAGTGCATTGTTTAGCATCTTATCCTAGCTATCTGTGTTGTATACGGGGAATGGGTTAACCTAATGATTGTAAGTGCCTGACACTTGGTTCTATGAACATCCTTACTGTACCGACGGCGATTATTTTGTTGTTTCTCTTTCCTCTGACAAATGGACTTATTGCAAGTCGCTTTGGATAAAAGAGCCCTGTGAATGCTCTAATGGTTAATGGACCATCTCCTAAATAACTATCTGAGGTCCGCTCAATGACTGAACCCTAGTTGTAGTACACCCCACGCAGGGCGTGCTGAGCCTAGCAGGGATACCTATTGATCCATCAGGGTTGGATTCGCCGTAGCTTCACTCCTCCCTGGAACCCGCCTCGCTGTAATCAATACCTTAATTGGTTGGAATGCTGTGCCCAGCCACTCAGACCTGTCAATCGCTAAAGAGCTTTCAGACGGAAATAGCTGACGCAGTAAAAAGTCGAAGAAGTTTCCAGAAGGTCTCTGGATGCTGTGGTCAAGACCGCGCCCGGCATAGAGCTAGATTACCCTCATACGATGCCTCCGCAAATCACTCACAGACTCTTATAAAGCTACGGGTGTCAGACTGACCTTGGGTTCCTGTTTGAACGGCTCTAAGTGGTTCAATGCCCTCTCTCTGATGTCACTCCAGGGAGCAAACCTTTCACAGGATTTTCTTTTCCCTCCTCTGGAGAAGGGGCCCCAGTCCTAAGAAAGGGCCCATTGCTTTGAGGTTTAGAGCAGGGACTAGTCTGAGGGGTAGGCTGGCTGCCTGGTTCAGGGTGGAGGGTTTGAGGGCTGGCTTCGAAACCCTTGATTTAATATTTGTATTATATTTTAATATGTTTTTGTCAAATTTCTACATACCAGAAACCCGAGATGAAGAATAACACTTTGCCCTTTGGTCTCTGGTGGTCTTTGGATTTCGTTTGGTATATTATATCTTCACACCACCCTCACACCACCAAACTCCTCACATGTGAACACTTATCTTACCTTTAACAGGACTACACTTTGTGATCTTTAGGAGAATCCCCTGGAATGTTTCTAGAAGGTCTCCGTCGTCTCCGGTCGAGTCTGTCCGCAGCAGCTCCTGATGTGGTGACAGCTACCTCAGAGAGCTGATGAGGAGAGAGGAGAGAGGAGGCTGAATGGAGATCACTAGCTGCTCCCTGAGCTCGGATGAGCTCACAACCTGCCCTAACATCCACACTAGCACCCGTAACCTCTTCATTACGTAGCATTACTCCTTTTGCTACTTATTAAAGAACACCCTCAACCTCTTTAGCAGCATGAGGAGCCCTCACATCCAGGCTAACACCCTTAACCTCTTTATCACGTAGCATTACTCCTTTTGCTACTTAATAAAGAACACCCTCAACCTCTTTAGCAGCATGAGGAGCCCTCACATCCAGGCTTACACCCTTAACCTCTTTATTACGTAGCATTACTCCTTTTGCTAATTAATAAAGAACACCCTCAACCTCTTTAGCAGCATGAGGAGCCCTCACATCCAGGCTAACACCCTTAACCTCTTTATTACGTAGCATTACTCCTTTTGCTATCTAATAAAGAACACCCTCAACCTCTTTAGCAGCATGAGGAGCCCTCACATCCAGGCTTACACCCTTAACCTCTTTATTACGTAGCATTACTCCTTTTGCTATTTAATAAAGAACACCCTAAACCTCTTTAGCAGCATGAGGAGCCCTCACATCCAGGCTATCACCCTTAACCTCTTTTACGTAGCATACTCAACCGTTATAAAACACGGTTTTAAAGTTTTCCAAAATATTCCAAATATTTGTATTGGCGCAGAGAACTTGAAAAGCTAATCTCTGTCAGATCTGGGTTCCCCACTGAGCCTGAACTTTGTGGCCCAGGCGTCGTGTACAATGTGCCTTTTGTGTTTGACATGCTACCAGTGATTTGTTATTTCCTCACACAACAGTGCGTTGGCTGCTGTGTTTCCCACCATACGCCGGTTGAGTTATTCACAAACTCTGTGAACCTTGTTTGCAATCAATCGGTGGCACAACTGTTCAATCCATCTTCTTCCTTCCAAAAGCCTTTAGAACCGTTGGAACCGTGATAGGAACATTGAGACGACGTATTCCCCCCCGGTTAGCTGGAACGGTTCGTCTGAGCCAGGACCAATGAATGGTTCCTCTGAGCCAGGAACCAGGAACGGTTCCTCTGAGCCAGGACCCAGGCCTGGCCTGGCAGAGAGGCTTTCTGGTCCTCAATGAGTTTGTCCTCCTTTCAGTGGGAAGGGAGTAGGGAAGGGGAGTAGGGAAGGGGAGTAGGGAAGGGGAGATTCATCTGAGTTTCAGGATTCTTTTTTCCGCAATACTTCATGTCCTGCCTGTTCTACAGAGACAGCAGGATGTCAGGGCATAAGAAGGGACAGGTGAGGGGATTGGAGGGAGGAGGGCGGGACTAAGGAGATAGTGATGAAGGGGAATTGGAGGAGAGCATGAAGTGAACAGCGTGATCACTTCATGTGGTTTCAGTCGACACTGCCGTGATGAGACGTTGTGTAGAAAAGGTTTTAACAAGTGGTTGTGGTTTTCACTTTTTGGCATGTGACTGGAAGAGATGGATGTTTTTGAGTCAATCACGTTCCTCTCAAAGTTATTAATAGACGTGTAAGTAGAAGCTTGCATCAGTCATCAAACATGCCTGAGAGGCTCGTGTTGCATATCAGGTTTTGTGTAGAAAGGGGAGACGATGTGTTACAGGTGAATAAAGCTTTCTAGACCATTACTACTGGAACGCAGCCACAGAGCGTTGATAAAGTGATCCATTACTAGACAATGTCTGACTCTCCCCAAGAACCGGAGTGTTCTGAAGCCAAACGCGCGCGTGCATGCCTCCCTGCCTCCCTGCCTGCCTGCCTGCCTGCCTGCCTGCCTGCCTGCCTGCCTGCCTGCCTGCCTGCCTGCCTGCCTGCCTGCCTGCGTGTGTGCGTGCCCCCACCTTCCGTCCAGCTAGCTGTAGCATGTGTTTGCTATATGATGCGCTAGCTGTATATAGGTGAGCTATAACCGTGTGTGTTGTCGTTGTGAAGGTTAGTGCTGTGCTAGCTGAAGTCTCAGTGGTCAGTGCTCATTACCGCTCCATCGAAGGCTGGGATGTGACTAATAAGTGAGGAGCTGGTGCTGAGTAGGAGTGCTTCATGAGTAACTGGTTACATCACGCTCGCTCACTCACTCACTCACTTCTCTCGATAGACCACGCCCAGTCCTGGTTTCCACTGGGATCCCATCACTCAGAAGCTACCAGTTACATCCTAGTTTTGATAGGGCAATATGTAAAGCGTCTTAGAGTACCATATTAAGCGCTATATACATTTAATTTATTATTATTATTATTATTATTATCCTCTGAGTTCCGAATGCTTTTCCTTTTTAGTTTCAAACCAAACGGGATTCATCTTATCCTTTTTGTTTTTTTTATGTTTTTCGGAATTAAAAAACGGCCGATTTTGGTTCTTTCCTCTTCCTGCTCTGTTGTGAACATGTGGAGATCTTCTGAGAAGCAAGATGTTCTCGTTAGGTTGTCTGTTTTGAAATGTGGTCTCAATGTTCTGTCCATCATAACCACCTTCTGCGTGCGTGTGTGCGTGTGCGTGTGCATGTGTGTGTGTGTGTGTTTCGTTTTTCTCATGCTTATAAAAGTGAACAACGTTCAAACATAAACTCAGACATTCTGACTGCATGCTCCTGATCCTGACTTTTCTGTTCATAATCATACCCCAAACCACAGTTCCTTAAGTGGATTTATTGCACTTGGCGACAGCGTGGAGTTGCTTAACCATTATTCTTGTGTCTACTCTCAGGATCTGCTTCACTGCAGTGTGTGTGAATGAGTTCACGCACAGCTTCTGTTCAGGGTTTGTTCAGAGTCAGAACGTTGAAGACCACTTTGAAGTGACCCGCGGGACGGTCAGTGAATTGTTTTTAAGGAATCATAACCATCAGGTTCCTTCTATCGGTCTATTTGACCGGTATGGTGAAGAACCTCTGGATGAGTTTGATAGGAGTGAAGTCTGAACGGGACCACCGACCTCCAGGGGCCAGCGCGTGGTTCTAGAGCTTCTTCAGAGACACAAGGTCTTCAGCGTCACCGGCCTCTCTGTGTGGCCGTTGCCATGGCGTCACAAGAAGCCCCCACCCAGCAGAGGCCGGGCGTCAAGATGGGACAAAGGTCCCCGCGGGAGTCTCTGCGGGGCCAGGGGCCGGTCAGGGAGCCCTGGGGTGTTGGGGCCACTGGTAGAGACGGCGCCTGTAAAGCTCTGGATGACTGATGGAGGACGGACACAAGGCCTGACCTCCCTCTGAACCAGTGGAGGCCAGGAGGCCGGCCCTGGCCCCTGGCCCCTGGCCAGCGGCCACAGTGGAGCAGCTCGATGGAAGCGTCTGCGTTTATCTCTGGAATCTCTTCATTTACTCAGAGCGCAGCCCGGGGTCAGGCTTAACCCTATAGACAGTGAGAGGTGGAGCAACGGTTGGTTTTCGGTTTGTTCGTGGGACATAGAACAGCTGGTTCAGGTTTCACCGCTCTGAATAAGGCCATTCTTATTGTTTTCAGTCTCTTGTTCAAACAGAAAATCCAAGAAGGCATATTCCTCTGGAATGAAATGGATCTTATCCGCCTGCTCTGTGCATCCATACTGTCCCCTGTCTCCAGGCCATGTGCTCAAAAGCTTCCCCACATTTCCTCTACTGGGGTGAGATTGTCGGTGTGCACACAGCCTCGGCTGCTCTCTTTCCCTGCTGGTTTGGCTTCTGAATCCAAACAGATGAGACTCGGAGCGTAATGACTAGTAGACGAAGGTATGTGAGGCTGTCATTAAACCTGGTTGTAGCGATGGCTTCGTGCTCTGTTAGGTAACATTATCATCTCCAGGATGGTTTCATAAATGTGTCCTGACGGAGGGGGCTGTGTACCTGCTCGTCCTGCCCGAGGCCCTCAACAAACAGCTGTCACCTCCTAACAAGCGGATCAGGACCAGGCTCCAGGGAGTCTTGAGTAGTCCCCTTCCTCCCCTCAACACTTTCCCCCCCCCCCCGGTAGTTGGGACAGGTAGCCCCTGGGAGCCGACCCTGGGAACAGATCTCCTTTCCCCGGCCAGACCCCCAGGCCCCTGAGAGGGAGGCTGAGGTTCTGGAGCTCCAGGCCTCCGGTCGGTCTGCCGTGGTAACCCAACGCCCGCCGTTGAGGGGCCCGGTGCCTCGTCTCATCCCAGCGGTGTTGTGTCTGTAAGGAGGGTACTCCTTTCTGAGGGAGTCATCCGAGGAGGTTTCCTGGAGGAAGGTGGAGATGGTAACGGACGTGTCTCCCCGGGGCGTGGCCTCCTGGGAGAGTGAAGGTTTCCGAGAAGATATATATTTTTTCCAGGTTGGTGAAAGAGAAGCTGGAAGCCGGCCGTCCCTCCCCCGCGGGAGGGTCTGGCCGGTGCAGCGGTGTCTTACTGACAGATCACTCCTGTCGGAGCCAAGACAGACCTCCTCGTGGTTGTGAGGAGAGCTTTGTCAGTTTGAATCCCCTGAGAAGCGATCAGCACACAGGAAGTGAGGAGAACGAACCCAGCCGTGGGCGTGGGGTCTTATTGTTTCAGGTTTGTTTTGGGGGACAATAGGGGGGGGGCATTCCTCTGAAAGCACCGCAGCGACACATTCCAACGTGTGACCCGCGTGGGTTCTGGCCCAGAAGACTCCAGACCCAGCCCACGCTTTCACCTCCACACAGTTCACCCCGATCAGACCGGGCCTAACGGTGACTTTAATGCTCTCTTTGTTTGCTCTCCAAATCTGTGAGCTGTTCTGGTGCTTGTGCTCTGTATGCTCAACCACGTGTTACTTTAATTAGACCAAGGCTGAGGATGATATCATACCAAATGGACGTGGATATTGGGCATAACTACACATGTTCTTGAAGGGATGATGTTATTGTTACTGGCAATAACTTCTAACCTTCTCTGTTGGGCTTCTGTTTCTCCAAGTTGTGGCCCTTTTCTTTTTTTCTCGGACTCTGGACCAAACAGAACCCCCGCTCTAAACGGGAGGCACTCTTTTTATGCCCTCCACTTCCTGCCTCCGCTCTCAGAGGCTACAGAGGCTCCGAGTCCACCAGGGGCCCAACAGGGCCTTTCCTGATGAGGTCCCTCTGGGTGTGGCGATGCGATAGGCTCGGGCCGGCTCCCCTGTTGAAAAACAAAAACATGTTTTCCTCCTAATGGTTGATAGCAACACTTCCCCTCAGCCTCTGTGCTGTCGACGGAGGAAGTCATTAAGGCCTTCATAACCTGGTGACGAGGTGTCTGAAAGGTGTTCTTCAGGTGTTTATTGTGTGCGGAAATGGTCTCACTATGAAGACAATGTAGTTATATGTTCACCTTAGCTCCTACAGAGACAAAGTCCATATAATCAATGTTGTTGGAACCGCAAGTCAAAGAGCTCCCCTCAAGCTCTTGGCAGCTTTCAGTTGTTCACAGTCCATTCTGTGTGCTTTGCATGTTGAGAAACGTTATTATAGATTATAATATATGGGATTGGATCAGAGGTCTCCAGTAGAATATCAAAAAACATAAGGAAGTGATGTACATGAACACACCACAGGGTAGTGATGTACATGAACACACTACGGGTTAGTGATGTACATAAACACATCACGGGGTAGTGATGTACATGAACACACCACAAGATAGTGATGTCTATGAACACACCATGGGGTAGTGATGTACATGACAGACCACGAGGTAGTGATGTACATGAACACACCACGTGGAAGTGATGTACATGAACACACCACAGGGTAGTGATGTACATTAACGGAACTGCTCCTGCAAAGGCCTGGAATGAAGAGAAGGAGGTGAGAATGTGGAGATGGAGGGAAAGGAGGGCTGAAGAGGCGGAGATAGAGATGGAGAGAAGGAGTTGTGAAAGAGAGAGAGAAACATAAAGAAGGTCATCTATTCTCGGTGACATCCAGCAGGCGAACTGACACATTTATCAGAGCCTTGGTAAATCGAGGCCAGGCTCTTTCTCTTAATGTGGGGATAAATAAAGAATCCAGGTCGAGACGGGGGTCTGGGGACCTCCGGCTCCCCCCGCAGGACATAAACCACAAGATGTACGGCCCCGCCCTCAGACGCGTGGCGTGATGGATCTGACACCTGGTGACATGTCACCGCTGGACCAGACCTGGGAATGCTGGCCCCCAGGGCTGGGGTCTGGGACGTGGTGGTCTTGGCGTTGGCTCATGATCTGGTCATGCTCCCTTTGAAAGCCCAGGAGAACCGCGCTGTGGCCTCGGACTGGCAGCTCCAACACAGCTGGCCTGGCTTTGGGTTCCAGACGTCAATCAACACATCTTCATACTGATGCTGCATCGTAAACTGACTTCATAATCTGAGCAGTACGGACTCTCTGAGGTCATGCTGCTATGCAGGGGGCAGGAGACAACTGTATTCAGGGTATTCAGTTAGCTTCTACCTTCTACAGTACAGCTACCTTCTCCTTAATGATCTGTCTCTGTCCTGCCTAACCCCTACCTGCTCCTTAATGACCCGTCTCTGTACTGTCTAACCCCTACCTGCTCCTTAATGACCCGTCTCTGTATTGTCTAACCCCTACCTGCTCCTTAATGACCTGTCTCTGTACTGTCTAACCCCTACCTGCTCCTTAATTTCCTGTCTCTGTACTGTCTAACCCCTACCTGCTCCTTAATGACCTGCCTCTGTACTGTCTAACCCCTACCTGCTCCTTAATGACCCGTCTCTGTACTGCCTAACCCCTACCTGCTCCTTAATGACCTGTCTCTGAATGGACTGCATTTTGGAATGGAAGCCTCCAGTTTCTCTGTCTGCCTGCCTGCCTAGGTGCTTGTCTGCCTGCTAACCAGTCTACATGGCGGTCTGTGACCCATTAGAGGCTGGAGGTACACTAGCCGACATGTCTCCAGTCCCGGGCCGTACGCTCAGCCCAGGAGCTGCACATCCACCCTCTGCTCCACAGCTGAACCAACAGGGGAACCAGCTGGGGAACCTCATCCTGTAGTGGGATTGGCTCCTTCCACCGGCCTGGGTCGGCTCAAACTGGATCTTCATCAAGTTGTCATTTGATGATTCACGTGCGATCCGTTCTTCTGAACATTCTGAGCAAGTTTGGGAGTGTTCAGCTTTTGGTTTCCATATTGAAATACCGAAGTGTTTTGAAGTTATTCCACGTTGTTGTCGGAATCCTTCCAAAACTTCCAACACTTGTCCAAAAGCTCTGTTAAAATCGTCCTGTTTGAATAATTAAAGGTTTGCGACACTTCTCCTGGTTGTCCCAGCCTCTCACCGGTGTTAGTCCAGGCCCTCATGTAAAGCGACCCGCTCATGCAAACGCATGCAAACCCCGCGGCGCGTCGGCGGGCTAATCCGCTGTCGTCACGCGTTACCCGGCCAGGGCCATTAGATGGGGATGAGGCGGCTTAGCTCAAGCCTGTTAGCGTTCAGCGCCACTAGCAACGAGACAACCCGGTACACCCGGAGAAGACCGTCAATCCTGGACGAGGCTCCCCGGGACGTGGATCTGCCTCGGCAATGAAGACCTCTGGAGGCCTTGGGGCACAAGGTGGTCTGGGTTCTGGGTTCTGGTCCCGGGTTGGTTAACCCCCCTGGGTCCCACATTCCGCGCTGGTCCTAATCTGGGGTTGAATTAGCTTCATTCTCTAAGCCTCCCACAGTTCATGATCTCACTGGGACCTGGAGACCCACACGGTCCTCTGGGGATTACAGGGACCACCTGGAGTACTGCACGGTGGCTAACTCGGTGCTAACTGCTCCTGAATGCTGATGGGGAAGATAGCATGCCAGCTAGCGTGCTAGCCGCCGCCGGGCGTGTGGAGGTAGAGGGTTACCGTGCTAACGGCTTCTGTTCCCTGTTTCCAGGCCGTGACCGGGAGAAGTTTTGCTGAGCGGGATTTCAGAGCGGCTCTGGAGAACGGAATTCTGCTCTGCCAGTAAGTGACCCCCCCCCCCTCCTTCATCTGACGTTCTGCTGGTTTGTACCGGGCTGGCTCTATACTGGGACTGGCTTTATACTGGTTTATACTGGAACTGGCTTTATACTGGGGCTGGCTTTAGACTGGTTTATACCGGGGCTGGCCTTATACTGGATTCTACTGGGTCCTGCTTTAGTTTTATAACCTAAATGTTTTGATGCCAAATCGTCCTCCTCTGCAGGCTGCTGAGCTGCATCAGCCCCGGCCTCGTCAAGAAGGTCAACAAACTGCAGACCCACATCGCTGGCCTGGTGAGCCTCCACCTCCTCCTCCCTCTCCATCTCTCCTCCTCCGCCTCCTCCTCCTCCTCCTCCTCCTCCTCCTCCTCCTCCTCCTCTTCCACCCCCACTCATCCCTTCCTCCATCAAGTCATCACTCCATCCGTGTGTGTGTGTGTGTGTGTGCGTTGGCAGTACTGTATACAGGATGTTGTGTGCGGCCGTGTTTGTAGTGTGCCCATGTCAACAGGAAACGCAAAGTACACTAATCCGCATCACACACACACACACACACACACGTTGTGTTATGCCTCACATGTAACACTTACAGAGCATGCTCGTTAATACCCAATAACACACCAGGGCGTTGAACTAATGAGCCAATCAGGGGGCAGCAGTCCTGCAGGTGGAGGTGTCGACCCCACCTCCCGAGAATGTCTAAACATGACGTTGCGCTTCACAAGAAGGTCACAGGCGTCTGTTCGGGAAGGAAACACTTCTGTGGTGTTTTAACAAGGTCAGCATCTACACACCGAAGATGTCCTGAGCGGATTCTTAGGCTCCTGTAACCCCTGGTGACACGACCGTACATTAGCCTGTTAGCCTAGCCACCACATCTCTCCAGTCTGTCCCTCTCTGCTCATTAGTTCCTTTTTTCTTCCAATCTGGGTTTTCACATCGCGTTGTGTGCTTTCATCTGTTTCCATGATGATACATTTCTGCTCGCTGTGGTGTAACAGTGTCTCTGGGACCCAGTGGTGTGCAGTTTGGGATTCGCTAAGACTCCTCCTGCTGTAGCTGTCTGATAATTCTGTCTGCTAACTCTGTCTGCAACAGTCTTATCAGAGGGCCGACTTAAATAGTTACTTAGTAATAGTTAGTTACATAGTTAGCCAACCTTACCAGCTAACTCCAACAGTCATTCGAAGGTGTTAGCTCTGTCAGTTAACTCTCTCAGCCAACTCGGTTGACCAACTTTGTCAGCTAGCGCAGTCGGCTCACTCAATCTGCTAACTCCATCTGCTAACTCAATCTGCTAACTCTACTAGCCGCCTCAGTGAGCTTCCTGTGGCGGGAGGTGTTCGCAGGGCTGGGCGTAGCGTCTGGGGTGTGAAACACATCAACACCCGGCATCCTGGGACCTCACGTTATCTGGCCAATCATAACACAACACATCCCTGGTCCCGTCCCTTCCTGTTTGGGGGAGCTAATGGGTGTGTGTGACAATCTGGGCTGAGGGGAAATTGTGACACCCTGTTGGAGAGGAGGAGAGAAGCTAGAAAGAAAGAAAGAAAGAAAGAAAGAAAGAAAGAAAGAAAGAAAGAAAGAAAGAAAGAAAGAAAGAAAGAAAGAAAGAAAGAAAGAAAGAAAGAAAGAAAGAAAGGTTTCTGAATTCTGCCTCAGCTTGCTTCAGAGAGAAAGAGAGAGAGATTTAATACAGATCAGAAAGTGTGTGTCTCTGTGTCCTTCATATTTGCACTGTGATGTTGTTCTAACAATGTGTGTGTGTGTGTGTGTGTGTGTGTGTGTGTGTGTGTGTGTGTGTGTGTGTGTGTGTGTGTGTGTGTGTGTGTGTGTGTGTGTGTGTGTGTGTGTGTGTGTGTGTGTGTGTGTCTGTGTGTGTGTCTTTGTGTGTGTCCAGGAGAACCTGTGTGTGTTCCTGAGGGGCTGTGAGGACCTGGGCCTGAAGGGCTCTCAGCTGTTTGACCCCGGAGACCTGCAGGAAACTTCGCCGCGCCCCACCGCCAAGTGAGACCCCCTGCACCGCTACATGCTACTCCACTACATGCTACACCGCTACACCGCTAAATGCTACACCGCTACAAGCTACACCGCTATACCACTACATGCTACACCGCTATACTGCTACATGCTGCACCGCTACATGCTGCAGCGCTATTTGCTGCACCTTTATACCGCTACACCGCTACATGCTGCAGCGCTATTTGCTGCACCTTCATGCCGCTACACCGCTACATGCTGCACCGCTACATGCTGCACCGCTATACCGCTACACCGCTACATGCTGCAGCGCTACATGCTACAGCGCTTCATGCTGCAGCGCTACATGCTGCAGCGCTACATGCTACACCGCTATACCGCTACACCGCTACATGCTACACCGCTACATGCTACAGCGCTACATGCTACAGCGCTGCCCAGCTACATGCTGCAGTGCTACATGCTACACCACTACACCGCTAAATGCTGCACCGCTACATGCTACAGCGCTACACGCTGCACCGCTACATGCTGCACTGCCACATACTGCACCGCTACACCGCTACATGCTGCAGCGCTACATGCTACACCGCTACGTGCTACAACACTACACCGTTATATGCTACACCTCTACATGCTACAACGCTACACCGATAAACGCTACACCGCTAAATTCTGCACCGCTAAATGCTGCACCGCTACACCGCTGCACGCTGAACCGCTACATGCTGCACCGCTACCTCGCTACATGCTGCACAGCTACATGCTACACCGCTACATGCTGCACTGCTTTATGCTACACTGCTTTATGCTACACTGCTACATGCTACACCGCTACATGCTGCACTGCGCACCGCTACACTGCTTCAGCTACACTGCTACATGCTACACCGCTACATGCTACATGCTGCTTCGCTACACTGCTAAATGCTGCACCACTGCACGCTGAACTGCTACATGCTACACCGCTATCATACTATTGCTCTCATCCATTCCATCTTCTGCAGGAGGTCTTCCAAATGGTGTCTGTCTTTTTGTCTCTCTGTCTGTCCAACCAGTCCCTTCATGTTAAGTGAAGTGGAGTGGGACAATGGGTCATCTGTTCAGATCCCTATCCAAACACTCCCAGATCAGCCGTGACAGCACTATGTTGCTACGACAACAACCAAAGCACACCCTGTGTTTGTATGGCCTGTGTGTGTGTGTGTGTGTGTGTGTGTGTGTGTGTGTGTGTGTGTGTGTGCGCGTTGTATGAGTGTGTGTGTGTGCATGCACGTTGTAAGGTTGTGTGTGTGTGTGTGTGTTCATGCACAATGTAAGATTGTGTGTTTGTGTGTGTGCATGGTGTAAGAGCGTGCGTGTGTGTGTGACACTTCCCTGGCAGCTCTCGTCGGCTGTCACTCAGATTAGGAGAGAGAGGGCGAGCGAGAGGACAAAGCTGGTCTGATGTCAGCTCAGGAGAATCATCTGGCAGCTTCTGTCACAGCAGAGGAATGATCCGCGTGTGTGTGTTTCAGTGTGTGTTTGTTTTAGGGTGGGGGTGTGTTTCTGTGTCTGTGTGTTTATTGTAATTTCACGTGAAAGCTTGTGTAATATGTAATACTTTGTTTTCTATTTGATACTTCGGGCAATATTGGTGTAAAGTTGGCTATATGTAATACTTTGTGTATAGTTTGCTATATTTAATACTTGGTGTATAGTTGGCTATATTTAATACTTGGTGTATAGTTGGCTATATTTAATACTTGTATAGTAAGATTATAGGTATGGTAGGTTATAATAGGTCAGGCCAGAGCTGAACTCCATATGATCTTGAATCTGATGAACTTATGATTGATTGGTCCTGATGTCATACCTGCTGGAATATGTGTGAGTGCTTCCTGTTCACTCACGTGTGTGTGTGTGTGTGTGTGTGTGTGTGTGTGTGTGTGTGTGTGTGTGTGTGTGTGTGTGTGTGTGTGTGTGTGTGTGTGTGTGTGTGTGTGTGTGTGTCTCTCTCTACTGTGTATTTACTGTACAGCGTTTATAGAACATGCATCCATTATGTCTCTACTGTGTGTGTGTGTGTGTGTATATAGTAACTACATACTTTAGAGACAAACTATGTGTATTTACCTCATACATACTGTATGTTTCCACACTATGTAATTCATATTGAGACACAATGTCTGTAGAGACAGATGCGAGACAGCAGATAGAGTGAGAGATGGAGTGATAATTGAAGATAGTAGAAAAAGGGATAGAGAGATAAGGATGGAGAGATTGGAAATAGATGGAGATGGAGAGATAGATGGAGAGATAAAGACAGCTGTGTGTAGAGCTATGTCTGTACATAATGTTTAACTCTCTCTGTGTGTCCCCCAGGCCGTCAGAAGAAAGCAGGAAGATAAATAATGTAAGTATAAGTTATATTTATTTATAAGTGTGATGTCTTCTAGTGCTCTTACATTGCCTAGCTCCCTGGTGGATGCGGTCTATGTTCTCCAACTCTATGTCCTATCTGTTTAGCCTGCTCTAGTTTCAGATCTTTTTGTCTGACCTATTTTAGCGTCTTTCTTTTTCTTTCTCCCTCTTTCTCTCTCCCTCCTCCTTTTTCTCTCACCTTTCATTTCTCCCACACTCTCCCCTCCATTTCCTCCTCCCTCTCCCCCTCTCTCCCTCCCTCCCTCCCTCTCATCCATGTGGACCTCTTGCGCTCGGTAGATCATTTGCATCCCATAATTCACCCGTTTCCGCGTGGTTCGTCATGGCGGGAGCTGGGTCCTGCCGTCGCTGACTCCACTACTTTGAATATGTCTTATCATCTGTTCTATAAATACAGCGCTGTGAAGACTCCTCCCCTTCTGCGGTCCTCGGCCTGGGTCTTTCACACGCTCCCTCCCTCCCTCTCTCTCCTTACTCCTCCTCTCTCTCTTTCTTACCCCCCCCCCCCCCCTAAACAACACAGCAGTCAGCAGGTTGCCTCGGCCGCAGAGAGGAGCTGCTGTTGCTAAGTGACGCTAGAGTCAGCAGGCGTGCTATAGGCTAGGTTAGCCAGGTGATGCTAGCAGCTCCCCACATCCCGGGGTGGGTAGGAGGATGTGGAGGCAGGTTACCCAGACCGCTGTAGGTGGAGAGGGAGGAGGAGGAGGAGAGGGAGGAGGAGGAGGAGGGAGGTAGGGTACACAGACCGCGGTAGCATCGACCCAGGGAACAGGACGCTTTAACAAGCGGCTCTGGACGTTTGGAGTTCTGCGTTCAGTAGAGGTTAAGGTAGAGCTGTCCTATTCTAATAACATGGCTGTGGTGTGTTTGGGTGGATGGATGGATGTTTTGGTTAATGTGTTCCGATCAGTGTGTGATGTCACAAATCACTAGGTTTGTGGGATGTCACAAACACTGCGTGTGTGTGATGTCACAAACGACTGAAGTGTGTGTGATGTCACAAACGACTGAGTGTGTTTGATGTCACAAGTCACGGAGTGTGTGATGTCATAAATCACTGAGTGTGTGATGTCACATGCCACTCAGTGTGTGATGTCACAAGTCACGGAGTGTGTGATGTCATAAATCACTGAGTGTGTGATGTCACATGCCACTCAGTGTGTGATGTCACAAATCACTGAGTGTGTGATGTCATACATCACTGAGGGTGTGATGTCACAAATCACTGAGGGTGTGATGTCACAAATCATTGAGTGTGTGATGTCATAACTAACTGAGTGTTGTGACATCACAGATGGGGTGACGTCCCAGACTGTTAATGTGAACATGTGACATTATCTGAAGGGCACCACCAGGAGTGGAGCCTCCTGCTTATTAGACTGAAAACGGGAAACCTCAGCGGCCAGGACTGGAAAGGACTGACAGACTGACGGCTTCGTAGTTGGTGGAGCGATTTGTTTGTAGCATTGGTGGCCTCTACAGTACAGAGGCTAGTACTTTAGTGGTGTAAACAGCTTTGCTACCCTACAGGCTAGTACTGTAGTGGTGTTAGCAGCCTAGCCACGCTACAGGCTAGTAATGTAGTGGTGTTAGCAGCCTAGCCACGCTACAGGCTAGTACTTTAGTGGTGTTAGCAGCCTCGCCACGCTACAGGCTAGTACTGTAGTGGTGTTAGCAGCCTCGCCACGTTACAGGCTAGTACTGTAGTGGTGGGGAGCGTACCTATGTTCCCCGGGTCCTATGTTCCCCGGGTCCTATGTTCCCCGGGTCCTATGTTCCCCAGGTCCTATGTTCCCCGCTTTGTGGTGGTAGGGGCAAGGACCGCCTTTTTCGCCTCTGATTCGCCTGTGATTGGTTAGAATGGCTCTCCTCCAATTGGTTAGGGTTAGGGTTAGGTTTAGGGTTACCCTAACCCTCACGATAACCCTTAACCTGACCCTAACCCTTTGCACCCGGGGAACATTGGACCTTGGGAACATAGGAATCACCCCTAGTGGTGTTAGCAGCCTCTCTGTGCTGCAGGCTGGGCTGCTATGAGAATGATTCCTGGATCGTCGGGTTGGTGGAGATACTGCTGAGTCGGCTGCTAGCAGAGCATCTGGCGCTAGCTCTCTACCCCGAAAGGGTCCTGCACTAAACTAGACGCACCTAGCTAGCTAGCTAGCTAGCTAGCTAGGCGCGTCTAGTTTAGTGCATTTAGCTAATGGCTAGTTTAGTGTTGGCTGAACAACACTTAACTGACTGTAACCTAGCTAAATGGCTAACTGTGTGTGTGTGTGTGTGTGTGTGTGTGTGTGTGTGTGTGTGTGTGTGTGTGTGTGTGTGTGTGTGTGTGTGTGTGTGTGTGTGTGTGTGTGTGTGTGTGTGTGTGTGTGTGTGTGTGTGTGCAGGTCCTGGTGACTCTGTACTGGTTGGGGCGCGCGGCCAACAGCTGCGTGTGGTACAGCGGACCCGCTCTGGACCTGACACAGTTCAGCGGCCTGCTGGCCCAGATGAGACAGGTGGGTGTCTGTCTCTCTGTATCTGTCTGTCTCTCTCTCGCTCTCTGTTTAGCTCTGTCTGACTGTGTGTTTGTGTGTTTACGACTCTACTTCCCAATTCGATGCAATACAATCTCTACCTATGTCTGTCTCTCTCACTCTCACTGTCTCTCTCTTTCTGAAATGAGTGAGCGATCGACAGTGAGGCCACTGTCCCGCTCTCCTTTCTCTCCCTATTTGTTCTCTCCCCCTCTCCATTACCCCACACACAGGAGGGAGGGAGGGAGGGTGGGAGGGAGGGAGCGGTGGTATCGGTATCTAGTGTGGAAACAGTGAGGGGTGGGGCGGACAGGAAGTTCCTGTAGTCCAACAGGAAGGAGCATTCTCCAACTTCCAGCCCAAGAGAGAGGGGGATACGGAGAGAGGGAGAGGGGGGGAGAGAGGGGGTGTCAGAGAGAGTGGGAGAGAGGGGGTGTCAGAGAGAGTGGGAGAGAGGGGGATACGGAGAGAGGGGGATACGGAGAGAGGGGGATACGGAGAGAGGGGGAGACAGAGAGAGGGGGAGACAGGGAGAGGGGGGGAGTCAGAGAGAGGGAGACGGAGAGAGGGGGATACGGAGAGAGGGGGAGACGGAGAGAGGGGGAGACAGAGAGAGGGGGAGACAGGGAGAGGGGGGGAGTCAGAGAGAGGGGGGGAGTCAGAGAGAGGGAGACAGAGAGAGTGGGAGAGATAAATGGTAATGATTAGGAAGAGAGTGGGAAGAGTCCTTATAGGTGTGCAATTCAACTTGTTTTGTGTGGTGTGGATCATGTTAATATGTACCTGATTAATATATCTGTAGAGGAGGAGGGAAGTCCTTAAGGCAGTGTCCTTGACAGCATGTAGGAATTACAGTTGTACATGTCTGTCCGTCTGTCTGTCTGTGAGTGAGATATATAGTACATGAATAAAGATGTGTGTACATCTCCAGGAGGAAGCCAGCGCTAAGGCCAGCAGCATCTGGGACAGCGTGGATGAATTATAGATATAGATGGATAGATTTATAGATCTATAGATATAGATGTATCTTCATATTAATATAGATGTGTGTCTCCAGGAGGAAGCCAGCCCTAAGGCCAGCAGCATCTGGGACAGCGTGGATGGATTATAGATATATATATAGATAGATACATCTACCTATTGATAAAGATTTCTGTATGTATGTCTCCAGGAGGAGGTCAGCCCTAAGGCCAGCAGCATCTGGGACAGCGTGGATGGATTATAGATATATATATAGATAGATACATCTACCTATTGATAAAGATTTCTGTATGTATGTCTCCAGGAGGAGGTCAGCCCAAAGGCCAGCAGCATCCGGGACAGCGGCTACATCGACTGCTGGGACTCAGAGCGCAGTGACTCGCTGTCGCCCCCCCGCCACGCCCGGGAGGACTCCTTCGACAGCCTGGACTCCTTGGGCTCGCGCTCCCGCCACACCCCCTCCCCCGACGTCCTGGCGCCCCGCGGCAGCAGCGACGGTACGTGGTCCGCACGCCGGCCGGAGAACCGCCCTCTATCTGGAGAACCTCTCTCTGTCCCTCTCTGGAGAACCTCTGGAGAACCTCTCCCCCTCTCTGGAGAACCTCTCCCCCTCTCTGGAGAACCTTGGGTGAACCTCCTTCCATGGAGAACCTCTGGAGAACCTCTCTCTTCCGGGGGGGGGGGGGGGGGGACACACTCTGTGAGTGACTGATTTGCACTTTTCTTTCTTTCTCTTTTTGTCTACCTATGCTAGGTAAATAGTTGTGTATCGTTTTTCTATTCGCTTGCAGGGCGGACATCTTGTCTTGGGGAGAGGGGTGTGGGGGGGGTAGGCCCTGAGTGGTTCTGAAACAAAGGGGGCTCTGTCTGGAGCAGGGGAGTCTGTTGTCAGGGGGATGGAGCTCTGATGGCCGTCTGGAGTACCAGAGAGAGAGAGAGAGAATAGACAGAGGAGACTGAGGCCTCTTTGTTTAGGGGTGCTGAGCTATATCTGTTGGTGCATGTGTCTGACTGTCTGTCACCCTGTATATCTGTCCTCTCCTCTGTCTGACTGCCTGTCTGCCACTCTGTATATCTATCCTCTTCTCTGACTGACTCTGTCTGTTTGAATGTCTGTCAGTCCGTCCTCTTCTCTCTCTGACTGACGTATGTGTGCCCCTCTGTCTGTCTGTGTGCCCCTGTCTCTCTGTCTGTCTGTCCCTCTGTCTGTCTGTCCCTCTGTCTGTCTGACTGCCCAACTGTCTTTCCCTTTGTCTATCTGTCTGAGTGGTGTAATCCCATGGAGACAGGTCTGTTCACTTCTGTTCAAATATCAAACAAACAACCAGATTCCATCGGACGACATCATCTCCTGGTGCACAAGTAGAGACCCATCTCCCTCTCGCTCTCGCTCTCATTCTCTCTCTCTCTTATATTCTCTCTTTCGCTCTCTCTCATAAACACATCCTTCATAAACCAGAGGGGTGTTTTTTTAGGTTCCTGCCACAGGTTCCTAACCTGCAGTTATGATGTCATGGGCGTTGTTTACCGGTCGGCCGTCTGATGCGACAGCGTGAAAACATCCAGACCTGCTCTGGACACCGCTCTGGGTTGTGGTTCTTTTTCTTCAGGTTTTAACGAAGGCCCGTAATAGTTTTATGACGGTGCGTGTGGGCGGAAACGTCAGAGTTCTGTCCGCTGTACAGACGACCACACGGCCGTCTAGACCCGGACTTGATAATGAATGGACTGGATCAGGGAGGGGTGGGGGCGTCCTGCTCATGGACACCGGGGGTCGAACTCCCTTAACCCTCCCACCCTGACCCCTCCCTCCAAGACCCAGACCCGGACCCTAACCCTCCCAGCCCCCCCGGCCCCGCTCAATGTGTGAGAGCTAGAGGGACCAAGTCCCCCTCGCCCCTGGTCTGCTGGGCTGGAGGGACCACCAACCCCCCCTCCTTCCTCCCCCCTCGTCCTGGGTCCGCTTCAGTTCTTCCTGAGGGAAGGTGATCCTTGGGCCGTGTTGTCCGGCGGACCTGGTCCTGATCAAAGGGGTCTTTGTGTTCCTGTGGCTCCCAGGCCGCCGCCCCGCCCAGCACAACAAAGCCATCTTTTAGCGACTTCTCTGACTCACCTCGAGCCCCCCCTCAGAAAGCCTCTCCAGCCCGTCAGGTTGTTCAGCAGCAGACCCTAAACCCGGGTTTGACGTGGGCATCGGTCCGTCGCTATCCTCGACGGCCGGTCCTCCCGTGTTCTAGAACGTTCCTCCGCTCAGCGCCTGGTCTCTGCACAACAGCCCTCTGTCCCAGATCACTTCCTTATCCCGGGTCACTTCCTGCCCCCCGCGCCATGTTGACTCTGAGGGGGTGGGCTGTTGGGGGGGCTACAGGAGGGCTGTGTGTACCAGGACACACTCCCACCTGTTGGTCCAGAGACCGAGGGGGCGGCGGGGGGGCGAGGGGGGCGCTGGAGACACTGGCCTCCTTCACTGAGGTCTGGAGCCTTCAACCAATTAGACACCCAACCCCCGTCCTCCATTGGATCAGAAGCCCAGCCCTACACCAATGGTGGAGGGGACACGCATAAACACAAACACACGCACGCACGCACGCACGCACGCACGCACGCACGCACGCACGAAAGACTTTGAACCTCCACCTTAGTGGTTGTACGTGTCTGTTGGGTTCATTAGATTTGACTTGATTTAACTTAAGTTGTTGTTATTTACTCTGCTTTGCAGCCGAGCACAGCAAGCTTTCATGGGAATGTTTTACATCCTTCTGCTTGTTGCACTTCCATACGCAGCTCCGGCGTTCCTGAACCGCTTTACAAGGCAAATCCCTCGTTACACCCAGAAGGCCGTCCTGTGAGAGCAGGAGGAGCCTGTTCTTACACTAGGAGGAGCCTGTTGTTAAACTGGAAGGAGCTTGTGGGTAAACTGGGAGGTGCTTGTTGGTTAACTGGGAGGAGGCTGTTTTTAACCTTGGAGAAGCCTGATCATATCTGGGTCCCATGGGGGATTCTGGATCCCATCTTCTGAAACCTCTGCTGCAGTAAGGGAACACTTGGTGCTTGTGTCTGCTGAGGAGCTTCAACCTGAGTGCTGCTCAGGTTCATGGTGGATGTGCGGATGATTGGAGGGGCGAGCGGGGGAAGTCCTGGACTCGTAAAGCCTGGTGGCTCCAGGTGTCTCTCTGATCCTGGCCCTGAGCGTAGTGCCTGATGGAGACACACTGTGCGACGCTGGCTCGCTCTGCAGTGATCTACGCAGCGAGACGCCAGCATTCCTCCTGTCAGCATGGTGATTTAAAGTTTGAGGACCCGGGAGAGGACACCACACAACAATACAGACGCACCACTGGCCTTAGGTCGGCTCTCTCACCCTGCAATCAGCGGCCGGCCACGTCTTGTGGCGTCCACGACCCTGGCGTGGAGCTGTTCTGGTTTAGACCTGTTTACTGTTTACTGGGCTATATCCCACCCTCACTCTCTGTCACTCTCGCTCTTCATTCAGCTTTCTCTTTCTCTGTCTCTCGTTCTCTGCACCTCTCTCCATCGGTCTCTCACTTACTCACCCACTCTTCGTCCCTCTCCTTCTCTCTCCCCCACTCTCCTCCTCCCTCCCTCCCTCTCTTACCCCCCTCTCCCCCTCCTCCTCCTCCCCCTCCTCTTCCTCCTCCTCCCCCTCTCTCCCTCTCCCTCCCTCTCCCTCTCTCGCCCCCTCTCCCCCTCCCTTCCTCCCTCCCTCCTCCCCCCTCCCTCCCTCTCTCCCCATCCAGGCCGTGGCTCTGACTCTGAGTCCGACTCCCCGACCCAGCGGAAGGTTCCGGACGTGAGGAAGGACGACATGCTCGCCCGCCGCACCTCGGTGAGCGAGCCGCGGGCCGCCGTGCCTTTCAACCAATACCTGCCCACCCGCAGCCAGGCCGCCGCCCACCTGGCTCCCGCCCCCCTCCAGGCCGCCGCCCACCTGCCCCCCCCGGGCCACCTCCCCGGCCCGCTGCGGCGCCGGAGGGGAGACCAGGAGGAGGTGCCGCGTAGCAGCTGGAGCACCACCTCCTCGCCTGTAGGGGGCGACAGACCGCTCAGGTGAGAGGAGTGTACCTCGGTTAGGGTTAGGGTTAGGGTTAATTTACTGCTTATTCACTGTTTAGTTGATAAAAATATGTTAAAGAATCATCCACACATCTCTAATATGCAGTTCTTTGTATCAGACGTTAATATTAGATACTTAAAGGGACACTGTGTAAAAATTACTCCCAACTAGTGGTACAATTGTATATTGCATTCAAACTATTAGTGCTCGCTTGTTCAAAAACTACGGTGAGCAGTATATGCCAAGAAGCTGTGTCATATCATCCAATGCTACCTCATCGAGTCATTCGAGTGATGATGAGGTTCGTTATTTCAAACAAATTTCAAACTGCATTGAATCATTATTGAAGCTAATGATGTATGAGTAATTATTCCTCGAGCAAGATAGTGAAGTATTTCAGTCATCATTCACGCTGGCTCAGAGTGAAAACGCGTTTGCATTTCCTGTACCACGTAGTGCTTTTTGTCCCTCTCGGCAGTTCATAGACCGGAAGAACATGGAAGCCTCCATGAAGCTTACCCGTCCTAAGTAACTACATATTAATTATTCTTCGCTCAGGAGGATAAGTGAGATTTTTGGCAGAGATAATTTCACACCAATGAGAACTTATTTATGAATGAATACGTTGATTTGAGGTTATAAATGACTGAAAATATTACACAGTGTCCCTTTAATGAAATGTGAGGGCAGAGTTTAAATACAAATGTCATTGACCTTAGATGGTACACACCTGACGTTGTCTTGAAAGTGACCGGGTGTCTAAAGGGTCCTATGGGGTCCTGTGTCCCCCATGTGGGGTCCTGTTGGGTCCTGTGTCCCCCGTGTGGGGGTCCTGGTTGTGTAAGACCCCCTGATAGGCAACGTGCAGGGAGGGTGCAGAGGTATAGATATAGGTAGGTACTAGGTATATAGAGGTTTATATAAGTAGGTATTTAGAGGTGTGTGTGTATATATATAGGTAGGTATATAGAGGGGTACATCTGCTGACACAGAGAGCTGGGATTATAGACGGGTTTCTGTGCAACGTCATCGCAGATGTGCGCGCGCAGCCAGGGGGCAGAAAGCGGGACATTTGTCATTTGTTTACCAGCGGAGTCAGCGGAGAACGAAAATGACAAGGAGCTGTTGTGCTGTAAATTGCACGAATCGGCAAAAGGATGGATGGAAACTGTTTAATATCCTGAGAGGATCTCATCCTTTTGCCAAGAGAAGAAGAAGATTGTGGCTCCAGGCCATTAAAAGGGCGGATTGGGGTCCCGAAGGTCCTAAAGGCGGCGAGAGTCTGATGCTGTGTCTGTGTCCGAGTCTGCAGCCGTGTTGATGGATGTGAATATAGCAGCTTCTGGACAAATGTTTTTGAGGGCCTGAAGATCTTCCGTTGTAATTGCTGAGTGAAGGAGGAAATGTATTTGTAAGGATTGTCACATAAGAGGGAGCAATTTTAAAATAACATTTAGGCTATGATTTTATTAAAATGCTTGATCTGTAAATATTGCGTTTAATTTATCCCTGCAGAAAAAAAAGTGAAATTATTTGTGCATTATTACATAAATTCAGTGTGCGAAATACTCGTCAATATTCGGGGGGTTTGTAGGCCTATTTCTTCCTCACTAGTTTTTATTTTTAATATGCGGATCGAGAGCGAGCGAGTATGCGAGAGAGAAACAGGTGCGCACCAGATTTCACGTTGCAGACCGACACCGGCAAAAACTGAAACAATTAGTTGAAGAGAGGAAAAACACAGAATATACAGAGATTTATGCATTTATATGTCCAAGAGACGTCAGGACGTGAACGAGGGAGGATTGGATGGTGGCTCAGGTTTAGTGAAACTGTCATTGTCAGCAGCACATCTGTCAGCAGCTGCTCCAATCACTCACGTCACAAACTTTATTTTGAAGGGACAGACAGATGTTGATTTTGGTAACAGTGACTTTGTTGCCCACACACATTACGTATGTCGGCTTTTGTCTTATCCTCTGCAATGAGGGGTGGGGGGGGGTGGGGGTATTTCGCACACTGCCTAAATTATACCAATATATAATAGGCTAATAGCCGTCACTCTCCTGAAGATTCAATCCACTGCGGACGGTTGTGCGTAAAGTTCACATGTATCAGCGCGTTAACTAACATTAGGACCGTGCTCCTGATATTGGAAACATCTAAAACAACCGTCAAAACCTGGTAAGTTGAGTGAAATTCATGGACATTTCAGTATATGTTTTTATGATTTGTGATGCAATGAAAAACAGCGATTTTTCAGTAAAATTACATTTTATTGCAACTGTGTCAGGGAGAACTTACAAGCAATACGGCATCTACATTGATATCAGTTCACTCCGAAGCAGGCTTTTGCCCCCTGACTGCGCGCGCACCTAGTATTGTTTGTACACAAGAAACCCGTCTATAGATCAACAGTCGCTCTCTCTTAAAAAAAAAAAATATCTACTCCAATTTTGATGGTGGGCTTTCATTGGCTGTAGAGGATTTGAACTGCCTCTGGATTGGTGCTGAGATTGAAGTTGTTTCCTGAAGGGCGGTGAACTCCCTTCCGGTTTTTTGTGTTGTCATGGGCACCAGGAAGCGATGCTTTTAATGCAACACAACACAGCAGCCTCAACTTAACCGTCAGTTTTAAACATTTATTTAGCAAATCATGAATTATCTCCATCGATTATGTCATAATATATTTTGTTTCTGTTCTGTTTAATCTCTCTCCATAACTTTTTATTCCGTCTCTACAAACCTCTCGCTATCCGTCCTTCAATCCCTCTCTCTCTCTTTCTCTCTCCTTTCTCTCTCTCTACCCCTCTCTCCATCTCCCTCTCTCTTTCTCCTCTCTCCCTGTCGGTGTGTGTGTCTCTCTCTCTCTCTCTCTCTCTCTCTCTCTCTCTCTCTCTCTCTCTCTCTCTCTCTCTCTCTCTCTCTCTCTCTCTCTCTCTCTCTCTCTCTCTCTCTCTCTCTCTCTCTCTCTTTCTCTCTTTCTCTCTTTCTCTCTCTCTCTCGCCCTCTTACCACCCCTCCCTCTCCCCTCTCCTCTACTGCGTATCATCCTCCTCCTCCTCCTGGACCATATACGGTGGTCCCCTGTGAACCTTCACATCACTTCCTGGTTCCATCGTTGCCGTGGACACCGTCCTCTGGGACTGTGGTGGTTGTTGTTGTTGCTCCTTTAGTCACATGACCCGAGTCAACAGTCCGTCCCTGGAGCCCCAGTCCCATCCCCCTAGCCCCTCCCCTCTCCGAACACCCCATAACACCCCGGTCACTATGGTTACCCCTCCTCCACCCCCTCCACTGGTCACCGGACCGCAGAACTGGATGACGGAGCAGGAGGAGGAGGAGGAGGTGGGAGGGGCCATCCCGCCTCCTGGCCTCTGGGGACTGTCCTTCAGGAGGTGCAGTGCTCCCCAGCCCCGACCCCACAACACGCCCCCCCGGGAGACAGCCAATCAGCTGGCGGTTAGCTCCGACCACAGGTGACTCCTCCCTCCCACAGGGATGACTCTGCCCATATGATTTCATCCCCGTCCCTCTTGTGTAGAAAGACGGTGTGGAGATGGACGACTGGATCGGTAGACGGATGAATCGATTTGAACAGTTTAAACAGAATGAACAGAAGGAGAGAAGCATGATGGGTAGAATGCTTTGGTGTTTACTCTGTAAGCTGCAATGAAACCAACCCTGATGGCAAGCCGTGTTGACACACACACACACACACACACACACACACACACACACACACACACACACACACACACACACAGTGAAAGTGAGGTGGGGACCACCCTCAGGATGTGAAGGAAACAAGGTGGTCTTCCTGAGGTTGTGTGTCCCACCAGGAATAAAGGTACAAATAACAAATACACAGGCATGACTCATTTAGACAAATATAAAACGGATATACAAATACACAGCCTGTGTGCAGATCGCTATGTTCTCTGAGTGCCCGCAATGATTGACAGTGTGAAGGAAAAAAAAGGTGATTTCCGTTTGTTAGCACTGGTGTTTAGCCCTGGAATGGTTAGCACTGGTGGTTAGCCCTGGAATGGTTAGCACTGGTGGTTAGCCCTGGAATGGTTAGCACTGGTGGTTAGCCCTGGAATGGTTAGCACTAGTGGTTAGCCCTGGAATGGTTAGCACTGGTGGTTAGCCCTGGAATGGTTAGCACTGGTGGTTAGCCCTGGAATGGTTAGCACTGGTGGTTAGCCCTGGAATGGTTAGCACTGGTTGTTAGCCCTGGAATGGTTAGCACTGGTGGTTAGCCCTGGAATGGTTATCACAGGTGGTTAGTCCTGGAATGGTTAGCACTGGTGGTTAACCCTGGAATGGTTAGCACTGGTGGTTAGCCCTGGAATGGTTAGCGGCACCAAATGAAGGGTTTCAAAGCTCCTGATTACAGCCGAGTGGTGATTTGAGGAGAGACTTCACGTGTATTGGCTACGCTAACCGAGCTAGCTGAGCTAAGCTTTGGGGCGTGGCCTGTGTAACGCGGCGTTCTCCCAGCAGCGCCACCGCACGCTGCTCCTCAGAGGAGCACTTCCTGCGCCCGCCGCCCCTAGCGACCAGCGCGGCCCCCACCTCACCCACGGACAGGAAGTCGCCGTCTGAGATTTACAGGGAGGAGGAAGAGGCGGTGCTTATCAGGACGAGGGCTGCGTTCTCATTGGCCGGGGTGTCGGAGCGAGGCCAAAGGCGTTCCCTCCGAAATATGACCCCGTCCCCGCCCCCCCGAGCCCCACCCACCAAGCCCAGCTTCCTGCCCGTCCCAGACGCCAGCGTCACCATGAAAACCAGCGGAGGGGAGACGACGGCGCCGTCGCCAACGTGAGCCGCCGTTGTCACGCCGACGCACTGCATGCGTCTCCGACCGCAGGGAACTACAGCCGCAGGCCCGGGAGAACTACAACTTCCATGATGCTTTGCAGCATGTGAACTACGCGTTGGCTCATGCGTGAATGGAATGCTGACGATCACGTGATCACATGACCACCTGCTTTAGATCGGACCGTCAGCCTAGACGCGCTGGAATGTCGTTGGTTTTAATTTTGTCCCGTTTTCGCTGCATGACGCTGAGTCGTTCGGCCGACTTTGACTGAACGTTTCCGATGTTTTGTTTTGCTTCCGATCGCCTGGATGATCTTTGGCTGTAGCATGTTCCAACGCTGAAGCCTGATTAGTCAGCTCGAACTAGAGCAGCCAATCAGCACGCTGCAATGGATGAAACCTGGAAACACAAAAGATAAATAGTCAGTACGACTGAGGTTATGCCCGGGATTCGGTCCTCTGATCAGTGGCAGGGAGTGGTCACACCGCAGAGCTTTTAATTTTAAAAGGTAACCCAACACCAACGGTACATAACTTTTACTTTGAAAAGCATGTGTGTCGTGATTATTCAAAGGAAGCTCCACTTCCTGCTTACTGCCAGGGTTAGAAACATCCACCCAGACAGCTCCGTCAGCTGCAGGGTGAGCTAGCTAGCCTCCATCACCCGACTAAACCCCTCATGTGGTCCCTGGAGCCTGAAGGTGTCATGAAGCTGGTTCACCTGTCTGTAGGAGTCTGGAGTACATCTCCACCACAGCCTGGAAGCTCAGACTGAGGTCAGCCCCTAGACCTCATGGATGACAGGTCAGGAGGTCAGGTGGTTAGCCCCTAGACCTCATGGATGTGTTCAACCTCACCTCCCAGCTGCTCCTGCTGAGGTCTGGTGGAGGACAGCTCCCCCTTGTGGGCGGAACGGGCGTCTCTGACCTCTTCTCATTGGTCGTCTGTCACTGTCACTTAGATATGAGACGGACTGAATGTCAACGACTCATAAACATTAAACAGTTTCTCTCGAATGAAGTAACACTTTATAGACCATACATAGCGCTTTCTAGTTGAGCCTTATGTCTGCTGAGGTCATAGTGTTTCAGGTTAGCCAGCTAGCTAGAGGCTAATGGTTAGCTAGAGGCTATCGGCTATCTAGAGCCTAGAGCGATCTAGCTAACAAACAGGTGTTGTTTAATTGTGTGTTGCTATACAGGGTGTGTTTGGTTCTATGGTGGCTCTCTATCATTCTCTCCCTCCGTCTCTCTCCATGGTCCATCAGAACCACTGCTAGTAGGACCGCCACCTCACAGTAAGTCCTGCTGTGATTGGCTGCCTTAGGCCTGTCGCTGCAATGCTACACTCTGCCAATAAAGTTTCTCCTGGACAAATCAATTGATGGAAGAGTGTTGTCAGTTAACTGGATTAAAGCCCCTGGTATAAATGTATAAAATATATACATTAACGGCTTGAATAGTTATAACTATTATTCAAATGTTATTGTTTAATTGATTAATTGATTGATAAGTTCATGGAGTTGACTTTGGCAAGAACATAGCTATTGGCTAACAAACAAGACTTGGACTTGTCTTGAGACACACTATTTTAAGGACACTCTTTAACATTGGACACACCTCTAAGGCTGTATACAATCCTATCCCAGGGCACACCCCTTATTATGGACACAACCGTAATGCTGGATGCGCCATTTAGGCTGGGCCCGCCCCTAACGCTGGGTCCGCCCCTAACACTGGGCCCGACCCTAACGCTGAACACAGACCTAACTGGAATCCGCGGCATGTCTCACTGAGTACGTCGCCCCCCTGAGTTTGAGATGTTTGCTGTGTTGCTAAGGAACTGAACATGAGTGGTGGAGGCACGCTGCTACTTTCTGAATGCTAATCAGTAGCCACTGCAGAGAGCAGGCCAGACAGCAGGGACCCTACCTGCACAAGCTCTATATGCTATCTCTTCTGCTCTAACTCTATGCCAACTGCTCTAGCTCTATGCTATCTCTCCTGCTCTACCTCTAAGCTAACAGCTCTAGCTCTATGCTAACTCTTCTGCTCCAGCTCTATGCTATCTCTTCTGCTCTAGCTCTTTGCTAATTGCTCCAGCTCTATGCTAACTGCTCTAGCTCTATGCTATCTCTTCCGCTCTAGCTCTATATTTACTCTTCAGCTCTAGCTCCATGCTAGGTCTTCTGCTCTAGCTCTATGCTAACTTCTCCAGCTCTTTGCTATCTCTTCTGCTCTAGCCCTATCCTAATTACTCTAGCTCTATGCTAACTGCCCTAGCTCTATGCTAACTCTTCTGCTACAGTTCTATGCTATCTCTTGTGCTCTAGCTCTATGCTAATTACTCTACCTCTATGCTGACTCTTCAGCTCTAGCTCTATGCTAACTCTTCTGCTCTGGCTCTATGCTAACTGCTCTAGCTCTATGCTGACTCTTCTAGCTCTATAGAGCTGGAGGTTCCCTGAGGAAACGCAGAAGGTGCAGTCAGACAGGGAGACAGATGTACAGCCTGTCTATCTAACTGTGTGTGTGTTGGTGTGCGTGTGTATGTTTATCTCCAGGAGTGTGAGTATGATTGACATGCGTGGCGAGGAGGTGGGGCTTCAGCCCCACTGCCAGGCACGCCACGAGGGGATCCACAGCCAGTACCACCGCATGAAGGACGACGACGACCACTGGCAGGATGTGAGCTCCTCCACTACCTGACCTGTTGTGGTGCACTTCCTGTCCTGTTGTTGTCCACTTCTGTCCTTTTGCATCTACTTCCTGTAGTCTGTGATGTTCTACTTCCTGTTTGTTGGTTAAATGTATTCAAATGTATTTCTCATTGTTGGTTAAATGTATTTATTTAAAATGTGCGTCTGTAAAAACATGTACATGTATATTTAGATTATTATATAATATGTATATTTATATACATGTGTCTGTGTTTGTCTGTCGACATTACTACATGTGTATGTATATTAAATATGGATGTTTAGGCATTTATGTTCTCATATTGTGTGTGTGTGTGTGTGTGTGTCTCTGCGTGTATGGTGTGTGTGTGTGTGTGTTTCTGCGTATATGGTGCGTCTTTATATGTTTGTGTGCGTGTGCGTGTGTGTGTGTGTGTGTGTGTGTGTGTGTGTGTGTGTGTGTTAGGACCTGGCGCGCTGGAAGACGCGGCGGCGCAGTGTGTCTCAGGACCTGATGAGGAAGGAGGAGGAGAGGAAGAGGATGGAGCAGCTGATGTCAGGCGGCGGGGCATCCGCCCAGCGCAGGAAGAGCATCAAGACGTACCGCGAGATCGTGGAGGACAAGTACGACCTCATGTCCTGTTTACAAAGCTCAACTTCTTGTTTTTGCATCATACCTCCCCCTAACTCTACTTCCTGTTAACATCTCTATCTTACTCTACTTCCTGTTAACATCTCTAACTGACTCTACTTCCTGTTTACATCTCTATCTAACTCTACTTCCTGTTTACATCTTTTTCTGACCCTACTTCCTGTTTACATCTCTATCTGACCCTACTTTTTGTTTACACCTCTATCTGACTAATTCCTGTTTCCTGTTTACGTTAAACGTTCTATAATGTGTTATTAGACATAGTTTGAGTTTCCTCCTCCATCTGAGGAAATCGTGAACGTGTGTTGAGGCGGATGAGAGTGTGGTTGCCTAGTAACTCTCCTCCCCCCCCCAGGGAGCGTCGGGAGGAGGAGCTACGCCTGGCCTATCGCAGCGCCCGTTCCCCCGAGGAGGCGGCGGTGGTGCTCCAGCGCTACACCCAGCGCTTCTCCATCAGCGAGGCCGTGATGGAGCGGCTGCAGCTGCCGAAACTCCTGGACCACGGCCCTGCCTCCCCCCTCTCCCCTCTCTCCCCCCTCGGCCCCGCCCACGACTCCGACGGACCAATGAGGTTCCTGCGGCAGCAGTCGGCACCGGCGCCTCGCTTCACCGCCACAGTGGAGGCCCGGGTGGAGGAGGTCCCCCGAGGCTCCTCCCCCTCCTCGCCCCCCCACCGCCCGCAGATTCGCTCGCGGTCCTCGGAGCCCCCTTGCTCACGCGCCCCCCTCTCCCCTGAAGCCGGGCCCCTGCTGAGCCCCCGGCCCCTCCCCAGGGCCCCCGCCTCCCCCTCCAGACCCCGGGGATCAGGACCCTCTGGATCTCCAGGACCCTCTGGATCTCCAGGACCCTCTAGATCTCCTGGTTCTCCAGGACCCTCAGCAGAACCAGGACCTGTGAGTGGGAAGGTGCGTCTCTCCCCTCTGGTGAATTTTCTAGGGGGTCTGGGGGGTGGAGGGTCTGGGGGTTTCAGGGTCTGGTGGCTGTAGGGTCTGGTGGCTA
Source organism: Gadus morhua (assembly GCF_902167405.1). NCBI lineage: Eukaryota > Metazoa > Chordata > Actinopteri > Gadiformes > Gadidae > Gadus > Gadus morhua. Next base: position 12,469,151 of record NC_044057.1, read on the forward strand.
TAGGGTCTTGGGGGTGGAGGGTCTGGGGGTTTCAGGGTCTGGGGGTTTCAGGGTCTGGTGGCTATAGGGTCTTGGGGGTGTAGGATCTGGGGGTGTAGGGCCTGGGGGTTGTAGGGTCTGGGGGTGGGGGGTCTGGGGGGGTTCAGGGGTCTGGTGATGGTGGATCCGTCGTCGTGGGTTACGGGGTTTCTGTCGAGGTCTTTATGAAACAGGGCGAGTGAGGAGTGGATCTGGAATGTGGTCGGGCCCCCGGTGAATGGGGGGGCCCCGGTCCTATAGACTTAAGGAGCAGATGAGTGGGGCCACTCGCCCTGTGAAGTGGATCCAAGACTCACAATGAGAGCCCACACACAGGGGGGGGGGGGGGGAGGTCTCGTCATGAAACCTCCTCTCCCAGCCTCCCCCTCTCTCACATCAAAAGGTATTTTAATATGTAGATCTTCCTGGTAAATTAATTAACTTGCTCCCCCCCCCCCCCCACAACAGGCGGACATTTTGAAGCTCGTCACCGGAGACACAGGAAATGATGTCGCCCTCAGCACGCCAACAGATTCTCCTTCGCACCTCCAACCCTCCCCCTCCCGACCACTGCCTCTCCTCCCCCCTTCACCCACCCCGGCCACGCCTCCCCGGGCCACGCCTCCCCGGGCCACGCCCACCATGGACACGCCCACATTGCCCTCGCCCGCCTTGGCCCTGCCTGTCGCCATCCAGGGGCCTCCACAGCCCGGTCCTGGAGCCCGGAGCCTCGCCCCCCTGGGCCCCGCCCCCCCGGGCAGACCCAGCTCCGCCCCCACGGTGAGGAGGGGGAGGGGCTTATACTGCAACCAATCAACACTCGGTCTAGATTAGGTCATTTAGGAGCAGGTAGGGGTTAGACAGTACAGAGACAGGTCATTCAGGAGCAGGTTGGGGTTAGACACATTATTACGTGGTGTATTACATAAAGACTCACACCTCCTGTTTCTCCTCCAGGAGCAAGGGGAGCTGAGAGGAGGCGGAGAAACTGCTGACCATCTGAAGAGGGAGGAGCCAAAGGCTGAAGCTCCGCCCCCAGGTCAGACGTCACACTCGGTTCTATGACTGGAGATCTACATTTTTAACACTCTCATAGTTTATATAGATCTACGTTTCTAATTCTGTTATTGTGTACATAGATCTACGTTTCTACATCTCTCGTTTTGTATATAGGATATTTGTATTTTTATTTAATTTTAATTTATGTATTTTTACCTGTTTCAGTCTTTCTGCTGTGACCCCCTAGTTTCCTCTTTGATTAGTAAAGGACATTTTCTCTCACTGTCAGTCTGCCCTCGTGTGGAAGTTTTAGGAACAGCACTGATCCGAGACACACGGATCAGTGTGTCCGTGTGTCTCGCTGTGCTGCTGTGATCTGGTGTCGCTGAAACAGAACCTCATCAGGTCTGTTGTGTTCCCTTACAGAACCTCAGAACACGTCCATGGAACCGACGCAGACTCCCAAACCAAACACCCCCCCTCTCGTCCAATCAGAGCCTAGTGTGTGTCTGCAGCCCAGCGGCTCGCTGCCCGATTGGTCCTACGCATCAGACGGTCTTCCAGATGTCTCTGTCTCCCTCGGTTACAGCTCTCCCTCTGCCACCAGAACAGGTGAATACATCCCATAATACTAAGGCCTGTTCCTCCTCCTGCACCTCCTCCTCCTCCTGCTTCTTATGGTTTGCTTCCTGGGTGAAAGGTCGTATTTTTTGTGTTTCACCTTCGCTCGCAGGAGAGCGATAGGTCTGCTCCTCGCCTGACTCCTTCTTCTCTTCCTCCTCCTCCTCTCCCTCTCTTCCCCACCTCCTCTCCGCCCCACCTCCCCCTCCTCTCCTCCTCCCCTCTCCCCCCCTCCTCCTCCCCTCTTCCGCCCTCCTTTCCCCACTCCCCTCTCCTCTCCACCATCCTCCTCCCCCCCTCCCCATGTAGAGCTCCTAAACAGTGTGAGTTCCCGTCGGGAGTTCTTCCTCTCGCCAGGTAACTCCGCCCCTCAGATATTTTACAGGGTCTCCCCCCCCTGCCGTCAGGGGCTGCCCCACTCCCTTAGCTTGTTGCGTCTTGTTTAGCTTCTGTTGCTGTTCTCGGTTCGCTTCTGCTTTGGACTTTGTTAACATGTTCGCTAACAACAGTGAGTGGTTAATGCCAGGGGTGGGACAAAATAGTGATACGGCGATATATCGTCGTCATTCTCCGTGCGATGCAAGGATCGATACACTGGTGTCAAATGCCGTTATGATATTTGTAGATTTTTTTTATCTTTTTTTTTTTTGATTTTCTCTTTGCATTTTTATGCTTTGTTCCTGAATGATTCGTCAGGAGATATTGCCCCAAATATCGACCTTTGAATTAATTAAATAAGGCGTTCTGAACTGATTTCCCTGCTCCTCCAGGTGGCGCTCAACACAAGAATGAAGGAAACTATAACTATAACTAGCCAAAGACGAGTAGCTGAAAAACTAGCCAAAAACTCAGATTGGACTGTGAAATAAAGAGTTCAGCAATTTACCTTTACACAATCATTTTGTATTCATCGTGAGACATATATCGTGATGTATCATTATAGGATTGTCTAATAATATAGATTATCGCAGAATGTCACGATAATATCACGATATTATCGTGTCACGGGCCATGTATCGCGTATCGTGTTGTGAGGTACCCTGTGATTCCCACCCCTAGTTAATACTGCTTTACTACTACGACCAGACCAGTACAGTCCACTGTTATTATAGAAGTCTTTAGTAAGGGTGTGTTACGAGCCCGCTAACGCGATCGTATGATAGGTGGGTTTTTCCGTTTCATCCACACAGACTTGCTTGGTGTTCTGTGTTTGTGAAGAACCTCTTGTTGAACGGATGTTGTCGCTGAAACGCCTCCATGTTGTGGTCTAACATCACTAACCCTCAGCCGTCGCATGTCCCCCTGTGTGCTAGCGTGCAGCTCTTTAGCACTCGCGGCTAACGCTAGCTCTCTGTCTCCCTCTCTGTGTCCCTCTCTCCCCCTGCAGATGGCAAGGAGCAGGGACGCCATAGCAACGTGAGTACGGACCCCCCGCCAGGCGTTGTTTATGGGATGTGATCTAAACATGAACATGAACACTACAGACTGAAACTTTAGAAAACAGAACACTGTTTATTATTACCCACGGAACATGGCCCATACCACTCCAGTTATGGCTCTCCTTTCACTCTCTCTCCTTCTCTTTCTTCCTCTGTTTTCCTCTTTCCCTCTCTCCCTCTCTCTCCCTCTCCCTCTGTACCTCTCTCCCTCTCCCTACTTCTCTCCCTCCAGTAGTTTCTCTGAGCCTGGTGCTGTGGTCTTGCAGTCTTGTAGATCCGTCGACCGTCGTTGTAGTCGTGTTGTAGAAGTGTTCTGTACTCTGTTGTGTTAGAACAACTCTCTGTCTCCCTTTCCTTTCTCCCTCAACGTGGGTGTGTGTCTGCCTGCGTGTGTGTGTGTGTGTGTGTGTGTGTGTGTGTGTGTGTGTGTGTGTGTGTGTGTGTGTGTGTGTGTGTGTGTGTGTGCGTGTGGTTATCTGTGTGTGTGTGTGTGTGTGTGTGTGTGTGTGTGTGTGTGTGTGTGTGTGTGTGTGTGTGGGGATCCAGGGGCCCCCGGGGACACTCCGAGGGGAGCGGGGGCCCTGGGACCCGGAGGACGAGCGGCGGAGACAGGAGAGGTGGCAGCAGGACCAGGACCGGCTGCTGCAGGTACCCTGAGCAAGGCACCAGGGTGCCGGTGCCATTCCCTGTCTCCCTTTAACCTGTACCCTGAGCAAGGCACCAGGGTGCCGGTGCCATTCCCTGTCTCCCTTTAACCTGTACCCTGAGCAAGGCACTAACCTGCCAGGGTTGCTGGTTCCATTCCCTGTGTACCTTTAACATGGACCCTGGGCAGCCTGGCAAGGCACTGACTCAGCCAGGCTCACTCGTTTAAATTCCCTTTGTAATCTGCGGAAGGCGCAAGCCAGGGTGGCTGGTTCGATTCCACGCATACTTCAACTTGTTGAAGCTACCCCGAGCAAGGCACTAACTAGCAGGGCTCGCCAGCTCCATCCCCTGCATGTGCTCTAGTTACTTTCAAATAAGTCCCGGTCTGTTCGACTCTATCGTGACTCGTGAGGATCAGATGTGATTCTGGCGCCCTCTGCCGACAGGAAGAGGTTAAAAACATTGACGTTCAAAAGCATCAGCTCTTTGAGTCGATGGGTTTGACACGTTGGTGGCATGCAATATAAACCATGCATGCTTGTATGTTTTAATGCGCAAAACAGCGTGAGCTACCATAGCATGTAAGCTCACAGAGAGAGCTAGGCAGTAACCCAGCAGAGTTCCGTGTGATGCTAGGAGATACATATCTCCACAGCTAGCTTTGCTCTCCAGCCTCAAGCTGCTCCACCGTTTTAGTGTGGTTCACACATCGGCCACTAGGTGGTGTCAGAACGCCCTAGAAAAACAACGCTGATTAACAACGCATAGCTTTCTCTGAATACCACCATCTCACCGTCTCACGCAGGGAAGAGTGCATCTCATGGGTCCCGACAATAGTATAGAAGATTTGAAATAAACTGAACTCCAACTCTAATGTAGACAAGCCGGCTCAGCTCTGTTCAGGAGACTTAGTTCTGTGTTCTGTGGGCTCTGAGCTCGCTGCTCGGAGACTCTTGACGTTCTGCTGTCCCCCTTTCACTATTTACTTTCACTCTCTCTTCTGTCTGTCTATATTTATTCCTCTCTCTACCTTTATCAACCTCTCTCTCTCTCTCTCTCTCTCTCTCTCTCTCTCTCTCTCTCTCTCTCTCTCTCTCTCTCTCTCTCTCTCTCTCTCTCTCTCTCTCTCTCTCTCTCTCTCTCTATGTCTATGTCTCTCCATCACTCTGGGTTTTACAAATATCAGGATAAACTGGAATAACTGTTAAATCAGATTGAGTATATCTGTAAACTGTGTCGGTCGGAACACTTTGATTGGCTGCTTTTTCTGTGTTCCCTGTTTCTAAACTCAACCCTCTCATACCCCAAACATACTCCCGAACGCTCCCTCCTTCACTCCCTCACACACTCACTCCCTCACACACTCACTCCCTCACACACTCACTCCCTCACACACTCATTCACTCACTTACAAGCAGGAGAAGCAGCAATGTGGTGCTGAGGTTGTGTCCCTGTGCTGGTGCTGATGTTGTTGTCGTGGTAACAGGAGCAGTATCTGCGGGAGCAGGAGCGACTGAGGGGGGAGTGGGAGAGAGCCCAGAAGGAGGTGGTGGAGGAGGAGCTGAAGTACCACCAGGAGGTGGGTGTGTCTGTCTGTCTGTCTGTCTGTCTGTCTGTCTGTCTGTCTGTGTGTGTGTGTGTGTGTGTGTGTGTGTGTGTGTGTGTGTGTGTGTGTGTGTGTGTGTGTGTGTGTGTGTGTGTGTGTGTGTGTGTGTGTGTGTGTGTGTAAGAGATAAGGGTACTTCTATTAATAACTGTGATGCATGTGGGTAATATTTGTTGAAACAGGGAGTTGGAAGAGTTCTATGTGCTAACAGTACTGGAGGACTATTGATAATACCTGTTTATCTGCTCAGCAGATAAACTCAGACATGGCTATGGGTCTTACTTAGTGTTCTAGCATATTTAGTGTGCTAGCATATTAAGTGTAATAGCATTTTATTCAGGAGATACTGCAGGAAAAATCGTCTCCTCAATGACTAAATGGTGTTAGAGTTTGGTTTATATATGGGAGGGCAGTGACTCAAGAGATAGAGCAGGTTCTAGTTCGACTCGTAGATGAGTGTTGAGGTGTCCCTGAGCAAGACTAATAACCCAAAATGCTCCCTAAGACCTAGGTGTGGCCTTGCATTAAATTGGGTCCATTTACCGTTTACCGTATATATTTATGTATGTATGTTTATTTATGTGTGACTCCAGGAGCGTAAGCTGCTGCAGGAGACTCTGCCCCCCCTCACCTCCCCCCTGCCCTCCCTAGCCTCCCCCCTCGCCTCTCTCCCCTCCCCGCGCCGGGGGATGCAGAACCCGCGACCGCCACAGGGGGTCGCTGCCCCCTCGCTGAGCAGCTGGGAGAACCAGGAGAGACAGTCGGTGGGGATCTGATGGTTATTAGGAAAATGTTCTGATATTATTACTATTATATAATATGCGATTATATTTTATTCCTGTTTATATTTTGTTATATTCATGTTACTTTTTATTTGTTAGATCATATTATATTCATGTTATTAATATACATGTTATATTATAGTCATGCTATATTATATGCGTATTATATTGTGTTCTATTATTTTCATTTTATATTAATATATTGTATTATATCAAATTCCTATTAAGTTTCCTATTTTCACCTTTGTGATTGGCTGACAGGTTGGAAGTGAAAACTACAGAACGAGTGACATCAGCACAGCAGACGATAGCATGAAGACCGCCAAGAGGTCAGGGTTCACCTCATCACATGACTGTGTCCATTATCACAGTCTGTCCTTTATCACAGCTACAGTCTGTTGTTATCACAGCTACAGTCGGCCCTTTATCACAGCTACAGTCTGCCCTTTATCACAGGTACAGTCTGTCCTCTATCACAGCTACAGTCTGTCCTTTATCACAGCTCCAGAGTGTCCCATATTATGATTCCAGTTAATCATAAAGGAAGCTTCATATTTGCGTGTGTATGCCCATGTATGGTCTGACTGTGTAACTCTTGTCTTGCAGCTCTTTCAGTCTCAACAGCAGCCAATCAGAAGCTGTCCACCAGGCTATGCAAAACGGACAAAAGGCCTTGCCTCAAGCCCCGCCCACAACCATGGCCCCTGCCAGAAGCCCCGCCCACAGCGAGAAGCAGGAAGAGGTCCTGGACTGTAGCACCCCCAGCAAACCCAAAGGAGACCGCAGGTGTGTGTGTGTGCGTGTGCGTGTGCGTGCGTGCGTGCGTGCGTGCGTGCGTGTGTGTGTGTGTGTGTTTTGAAAATGATCCAGATCGTCCATAATCCCTTTCCTCAGGCCACAGGACATTATAGTATGTATTTCCCATCTCTGTGAAACGGGCTGCAGTTCCTGATAATGGCCACCAGGTGGCAGCACACTCCTGTCTATTTCCCCTCGTCGCTCTCCGGCCATCAGGCGCTCAAACCTCACGACAGCGTCGAAAATATTCTCGCCAATATCTGTCGTTAACTATTCCTGACGTAATGTTTAACTTCGCGTCGGGTTAGCGTTAACTCAGGACCGCTCAGGGTGGAGGCGGGTGGAGGTCTACGTCACCCCCCGGTCTGCCTGCTGATTGGCTTCTCTCTGCGGGGCCCGGCAGCCAATGGGGTGCGGGCAGCGGTGTGACGTCATGTTGTTGCTGTCTGTTTTCAGGTGCCGTCCTGTTGAGTTAAACTCTAAGCCCCCCCCCTGCCCCGCCCCCAACAGGTACTGTTTCTGCCCGGTCATTGCGCGCTCTGCTACTTACCCACAATGCACCGCGGGCCCTCCCCCCCTCCTCCTCACAATATGCGGCAAACAGAGGCTCTGTTTGCCGATGACATCATCTCTGCACTCACACCCGTTGAGCCCACACGTGTGTGTGTGTGTGTGTGTGTGTGTGTGTGTGTGTGTGTGTGTGTGTGTGTGTGTGTGTGTGTGTGTGTGTGTGTGTGTGTGTGTGTGTGTGTGCCAGCATGGATGTGTGTTTGTGTGTGTGTGTGTGTGTTTGGTCATGGCCGTGTATGCGTGTGCCCGTGAGTGTGTGTCAGCAAGTGTGTGTGTATGGTTGCGTGTGCCAACAAGTGTGTGTGTGGCCGTGTCTGAATCTACGCTTTGATTCGGTCTCTGTACTCATCTGTATCTACGTTCACTAAGAGAGCTCTAGCTAATTAGAATGAGCTTCCTGATGATTCTACATGTTCTAGATCTATAGAACCAATCTCCACTGTCTATCCTCTGTTCTCTTCAAGCTTAACTTTATTAAATCCCCGATGGGTACGTTTGACACAGTCAGGCTGGGGGACGGGGTCTGGGCAGGAAGCAGCTCCGCCCCTTGGATCCTCTCCTTCTCTCCTCCTCTTCTCTCATTCTCACCTTATTTCCTCCTCTCCTCTCCTCCTCTCTCTCTGCTCCTCTCCCCTCTCCTTCTCTCCCCTCCTCTCCTCCTCTCCTTCTCATGTTCTCCATTTGTCTTTTCCCCTCCACCTTTATCTCCTCTGTAATTTAATAATCCCCCCCCCCCCCCAGGTCGGTGAGTGGCCGGAAGCTGTGCTCCAGCTGTGGGCGGGCCTTAGGGAAGGGCGCGGCCATGATCATTGAGACGCTCGGACTCTTCTTCCACATCCAGTGTTTCAAGGTTCTCTCTCTCTCTCTCTCTCTCTCTCTCTCTCTCTCTCTCTCTCTCTCTCTCTCTCTCTCTCTCTCTCTCTCTCTCTCTCTCTCTCTCTCTCTCTCTCTCTCTCTCTCTCTCTCTCTCTCTCTCTCTCTCTCTCTCTCTCTCTCTCTCTCTCTCTCTCTCTCTCTCTCTCTCTCTCTCTCTCTCTCTCTCTCTCTCTCTCTCTCTCTGTGTGTGTGTTTCTGATGGTCTCTCTCAGTGTTTCTGATGGTATCTCTCTCTCTCTCTCTCTCAGTGTTTCTGATGGTATATATGGAGTGGGGTGGTCAGTCCGTCTCCATGGCGGCGCGTACACACGCAGCGGCTTGGGGCTCTCCAGACTTTTAGGTTTTGTTAGTAAATGTTTAGTTGTAGTCTTAGTTTAATTTAAGTTTAATTGTGAAGTTGTTGCCACGCAATCATCTTGGGGGTCTCCTGACCATAGATTTTTGTTAGTAATAGTTTAGTTATAGTTTTATTTTAGTTTTAGTGTAATTGTTTACTTGCGTTGCCATGGCGATGGATACACAGCTCTCCAGGCTAAACGTTTTTGTTTTTTAATCGTTTTTTGTTTTTTAACACTAATGTGCCCTCCACTGGCAAAACAGTATAGCCGTGCTGAGCTCCTCATAAATCGTGATGTACATCGACTGTCAAGCGAGATATCCATCCCTCCCGAGATCCGCAGATTAGCCAGCGAAAGCTCTGCCTCAACAGGCCGGCAGAGGAGACGCTGTGAGCGTAAGCAGAAGCGAGGAAAGCGGGCCGGTGAACGAGCTCGGCTAAAGGCTAACCCATCCAAACCACCGCTTCCTTCAATCTTCCTAGCCAATGTTCGCTCAATACGGAATAAACTGGACGAGATTAGACTTCGACTCACAGCACAGAGGACTTTGACTCGCTGCTGCTGCATGATCTTCACCGAGACGTGGTTAGACAGCACCACACCAGACGCAGCTATCCAGCTAGCAGGCCGCACCGTCTACCGGGCCGACAGAACAGCTGACTCGGCTGTACAAAGGCGGAGCAGGCAGCCATCCAGAGGCTGATTAAAACAGCGGGAAGGATCATTGGAGTAGAGCTGCCCGACATCTTGTCCATCTCCTCCTCCCGTTGCCTGCAGCGCTCTAAACGCATCCTCACAGACCCTTCTCATCCTGCCCATCATCTGTTCCTGTTACTCCCGTCAGGGAAAAGGTTCAGATCAAAAAAGGCACGCACCTCCAGGATGGCAAAGAGCTTCTATCCCTGTGCAATAAGGCTCCTCAACAGCTTGACCACCCCACTCCCCACCCCCCTTCATCTCCCCCCAACCCCGGCCCAGCCCTCCCTGCCCCCCATGGACTGCACTCTAATACTTGATGCACCTTAACATGGAGATATGGAGATATATTGCTTTCATTATTTTTATTATTATTTTATGAATGATATTTATGAATCTATTTATTAATTGTTATTTATTATTATTTAGCTGTGTAAGTCTGGTTGCCTCTACTGTCTCGTTGTCTTTATGGCAATGACAAATAAAGTACTTTGAACTTTGAACTTTATCTCTCTCTCTCAGTGTGTCTGATGGTCTCTCTCCCTCAGTTGGTCTCTGTGTGTCTGATGGTTTCTCTCCCTCAGTTGGTCTCTGTGTGTCTGATGGTTTCTCTCCTTCAGTTGGTCTGATGGTCTCTCTCCCCTCTCTCTCTCTTAGTGCGGGGTGTGTCGGGGTCTTCTCGGGGACACCACCACGGGAACGGACGTCCGGATCAGGAACGGACTCCTCAACTGCCACCAGTGCTACATCCGCTCCCGCTGTACGTGTGTGTGTGTGTGTGTGTGTGTGTGTGTGTGTGTGTGTGTGTGTGCTGAAGGACTGTATACTTAACAGTCATGGATGTATGGATGTACATTAGACTAATTTTCGAAATAATTTTGGGAATCTCTCTCTCTCTCTCTCTCTCTCTCTCTCTCTCTCTCTCTCTCTCTCTCTCTCTCTCTCTCTCTCTCTCTCTCTCTCTCTCTCTCTCTCTCTCTCTCTCTCTCTCTCTCTCTCTCTCTCTCTCTCTCTCTCTCTCTCTCTCTCTCTCTCTCTCTCTCAGCTGCTGGTCAACCGACCACCTTGTGATGTACAGGAGACCAAAGATGTCCTCCTCATTCACCTCCTCCAATGGTTCACCTGGTTGGCCCCTCCCTCTGCAGGGCATGGGCCAATCAGAACGGGCGGTAAAAGGTTTCAAGACTTGCCATGTATATGTTATCATATATCTTCATGAAATCTCAGCCAATGGATGTGACTCCTGCGTGTGACATCACAGAATCTCCCCTGTTCGACCAATCAAGAGACTGCATCAGATCTGACCAACGAATCAACTTCATGAGGTGTCTGTAAGACCCTCCTTATAGACAACTGCTCTATATAGAGGACCCTTATAGACAACTGCTCTATGTGGATCCTTCTAGAATACTGCTCTATAATACCTTATAGACTACTGCTATATATGGATCCTAATAGACTACTGCTCTATGATAGATCCTTATAGACTACTGCTCTATGAGACCGTATGGACTACTGCTCTATAGAGGATCCTCATAAACTACTGCTCTATATGGATCCTTATAGACTACTGCTCCATGATAGGTCATTATAGACTACTGCCCTATTAAAGGATCCTTATAGACTAGTGCTCTATGAGAGGATCTTTATAGACCATTGCTCTGTATGGATCATTATAGAATACTGCTCTATAGAGGATCATTATAGAATACTGCTCTATAGAGGTTCTTTCTAGAGTTGTAGTCCTTATGTGTCAAATTCAAAGGTTTTATTCAAAGGTTTTATTCCTGGTCCCAAAGAGCAACGTAAAGATGAGCAGAAAATAACTGAGTATATAATCACTGGTATCCAGGTCTTAGAGATATTGTTATTCTAATCTAGAGGTTTTGATTTGTATGTTAAGGATTTCTTTACGCGTAAACTCTGACTTTGATTGGCTTTAGTTAAGTGGCTGTTCCTTCTGTCTCCTGATGATCCCAACGAGGGACGTCTGAGCTGTGTTTGACCTTTGAACTTTGACCTTTTCACCTTACTGACCCATGCAGTAAACAGGCCTTGGCTGCGGTATTTTGCTTGAGATAAATAAATATTTTGTATTTATGATGATGCTTCGTCGATAGAGCAATAACATATTTACCATTTTTGTTATTGTATTACTTTATATCAATATAAAGCATATTTTTATCCTTATTATGGAATCATGATGTACGACTTATGCAAATGTCCTGCTCGTTAAACACCACCTGATTGGCCGGCCGGTCAGCGGGGGACTTAACGAGGAGCGAGTAACGATGAGCGAGTAACGAGGGGTAACAAGGGGAGAGTAACGAGGAGTGAGTAACGAGGAGAGAGGAGTGAGTAACGAGGGGTAACGAGGGGCGGGTAATGAGGAGAGAGGAGCGAGTAACGAGGGGCGAGTAACGAGGGGCGAGTAACGAGGGGCGAATAACGAGGGGCGAGGAGGGTGGAGCGATAGCGTAAATGTGCCTTAGGGTTAGCAGGACAGAGCTAGCTGGTCTCTCAGATCGGGGGGTCCACGCGGAGCCCCCGTCTGGTCGGTCCTGAGGATTTTCACCCTCATTTTCACACTAAAGAAATTGCCGATATTAAATATTATTGAAATGGGTTTCATTTTAAATGTTGTTTAATTGCACCGCAGCTGTTTATCGTGTTTGTTGAAATTGCAGATTTTAATATGATGCCGTTAAATATTCAGCCGACGCGTTCGTATAATTTAACGGCAGAAGTAATATCGGCCGAGCGGCACTCGCACCGCTGGGCTGGGATCTGTGGCATCGCGACACAATCTGGTCGAGATGTTCTGGTGCTGAGGCTGTATGCAGAAGCACGTTGAGCCCACACCGAACGGCCCTCCGCTCCCCGTCTCTCCAGTATTCCTGCGCTCTTACCATTTGTATTCTTCTTTAGCTTCTGGTTCGGATGTTGCTGAGGCTTCTGGGTAGGATCCGTGGCTGGGAATGAGCTGGTATTTATTGTCTTATGCACCCGAGGACTTTCCCAATAGGAGCAGGTCAAATGCAGCGGAATTTCTAGCATAATGTATGTTTATAAATAAAATGTTTAAACCAAAAGGAGAACTTGTTTGTGTCTCTTTAAAGTTTCACCGTTGCACAATGTGTATTTGTATTTGTCTGAATACATTTACTTTAAGCATAGCTCTACTAATACTGATTGATCTACTAATACTTATAGATCTACTAATCCTAATAGATCTACGAATACTAATAGATCTACCAATCCTTATAGATCTACTAATACTAATATATCTACTAATACTTATAGATTTGCTAATATTAATATATCTAATAATACTTATAGATCTACTAATCCTAATAGATGTACTAATACTAATAGACATACTGACACTAATATATATACTAACACTAATCGATCTAATAACAGTCATAGCTCATAGTACCAATATATCTATACTAATTTATATAAAAATACTCATAGATCTCCTAACACTGATAGATATACTAATACTAAAATTTATATTGATACTAATAGATCTATACTAATAGATAACACTAATACACCAGGAATCTACTGTCGGGCAGAGGAGCGAAACTAGATGAAGATTTTTAATATTTAGTAAAGCTTGCTTTGGATCAACTTAATTGTTTTGACTTTATAACTAACGTCGTAGCCTGACTGTGCCTGCGCTGTCCGTGGTGCCTCACACCTGCAGCCCAGATCTTATCTAGAAATTCCTGTATTTATCCTAATATAAAATCGACTCAGCCATTTTATCATCAATAACAAGTGACGAAGCAACTTGGACCATTATTTTTTTTTATCATCAACAATCATTTCAATGGTACACCTGGAAAACTATGTGCACGTGTAGAAATAGTTCCTTATTCTTAAATATAAGCATTCATGACCTACATATAAATAACTTTGAATCCGGACGAAACGAGTTACATAAAGTTCACAGAGTGAGGAGGAGGGGGGAAGGGGGGAGGGAAGAGACGACATGCAAATGAGACGAAATAAATACAAAAGCTTGCATCACTTCTGGGATGAGCAGAATCAGAGGGGTGGGGGGGGGGGCGGAATCAGGGGGGGGGGATGCTCCAGAGATGAACTACGTCAGACGAGAGTACACAACACCACAAAACACTTGCGTACAAACACACACAAACATACAGGGGGTCTGTGGGGGCACTGCGGGGCGTTGTGCGGTTCGAGGGGGCGGGGCTCCGTTCTTATTGATCATCTATCGATCGGTGAACGGAAACCACCGCGAGCCCTGAAATCTGTGATGGGCCGCGTGCGTGACGACGATCTAGAAAAACAAAATGATGCACGCGCATCCCCCCCCAACCTTCTCAGTCTGTCGGGGGCGCGCGGCGCGTCTTTTTCGTCCTGAAACAAGAGTCGGCGGCGAGCGGACGACGCGTCCTGTCCCAAACCTCGACTCTGATCGGATCGGTGATCGGTGATCGATGCTCTGCTGCTGCTGTGGGGGTGGCGCGATGACGTCACATTGTGATTCTTCTAACCTGACCGCGCGAGGAGCCGGGGAGGGAGGGAGCGACCCCCGCAGCGGAAGTCGTCATCTTCCTGTTGATGTGTATGCGTGTCCTTCGGTCATGCCCCTCCCATCCCCCCACCCCTCTCCTTCTCCCCCCCCCCCCCCCCCCCCCCCCCCCTCCTACAGTCCTCCTTCCCATCCACCGCGGACCCGCTAAAACATGCCGCTCTTCACGAGCGCCGCCTTGTTGGCGCCGTTCTGTCTCTGCAGGGACGACAGCACGCTCGCGAAGGGCCCGCCCAACGAGTCCGGGATGGAGGTGATGGTCCCGGGGCCGCTGGCCCAGGAGCCTTGGCCCCCCTGGGACCCCGGGACCCCCATGGACCCCGAGGTCTTCCCCGGGTCCCCCTGCCCGCCGCCCTGGCTGCTGAGCGCGCCCCCCGCGGGACTGGGCCCGGAGCAGGAGGAGGGGGGCCCCGCGGGGTGCGGCCCCCCCGGGCCCCCTGTGCTGTCTGGGTCGGCACTCTTCTGCTCCTTGCTGTCCTCGTCGCGCGGGTCCGACTTCTTCCCGGTTCCGTTCTTTGCCGCAGCAGCGGCGGCGGCGGCCGCGCGCTCCTGCTTGCGGAACTTTGCGCGTCGGTTCTGGAACCAAACCTAGAAATACGAGATCCAGATCAGTAATCGATAATCATCTGATCATTAATTTGATCGTTAATATTATCGTTAATATGATCAGTAATATGATCATATTACTTATCGATGATCAGTACTAAATAATAAATAACCACGTGATCAAATAGGACATAATGTGAAAAGTGGAAACATCATAAAAAAGTATGAAAATTATAACTTGTACATAATGACACCGATGTCCTGCGGGGAAAGTAAAATAATAATATTCCATATTCGACAGTGCGTTTAGTTTTTTTGTGTGTTTGTATTTATGTCTCGTGCTGTAGCGACGGTGCAGGTGGGCGCGCGCGGGGGCATACCTGCACGCGGGCTTCGGTCAGGTCGATCTTGAGGGCGAGCTCCTCGCGGGTGTAGATGTCCGGGTAGTGCGTCTCCGCGAACACCCGCTCGAGCTCCTTCAGCTGCGCACTCGTGAATGTGGTCCTGATGCGCCTCTGCTTCCGCTTCTCGTTCAGCCCGCCGTGGTCCGTGAACAGCTTGTAGGGAACTGGAGGAGACGGGGTGACAGGGTCCCGTTAGGGGGGCTGGACAGGGTCCCGGGTAGCGGGGCGCGTGGACACCCGGTGGTATCCGGGTCACCAAGCGGAAGTCAATTTAAAATCCACCATTTTGTCTAAAATGAGTCGAGCGGCGATATCATATGTAGGCGCGCGAGTCGCTGAGATGCGGAGGCGCTGCGCGCCGCGCGCCGTGATGCGCTTAATGTAATGTTTCCTTCATTGTAATCTTAACTTGATTGTAATGTTAACTTGATTGTAATGTTGACCTAATTGTTTGGCTTGGGGTTGGTGAAGTTGTCATAATGTTGTGATGTACCGTAATGTACTGCCGCTCCATCTCATCTCATCTCGTTATTAAGATGCTTCTCGTCTCAGAGTAAATAAATGATTCTCTCCTTCCTAAGATGATGTTGTTGGCGGTTAGGGCGCGAGCAGGACAGCATAACCCGCTAACCCAATTACCGCCGCCTGCAATCGCTCCTAACCTGATAAATCCGCTTCATTTGGGTAAGCAGATTCGCTTTGGTAAATAGTAAACACGTTTCCGTGTGGAAAAGCAATCACGGGCTTTATAAAGACGACCTGGTTACCGGGAGTGGCTCGCGCATGGGGGCTTACCTGCGGCGTAAGGGCTGCTCTGGTGGTCTCGGAGGGTCCCGAGGCTGCAGGAGCCGGGCGCGAGGGACGGGCAGCCCGCGGAAGCGCCGAACGATGTCCGGATGGGGTTGTACTGGAAGCCGCTCGCCTGGCTGCACGAGCTGAAGTCGGCGTAGGCGGAGGCCAGGCTGCCGCTGTCCATCCCGGCCATACACGACTCGTAGGCGGATGAGTTCAGGTAAGAGTATTCCATTTTATACATCGGAAGAGGCTTCGTGGAGACGGAAAGACGCACTTCCTAGGAAACCAAGAAAAAAATGTGGAATCAACAAAACGTGAAATTGGATTTAAACAGACGGAGAGGAGGACGCGCGTGACTCGTGGCGTGGCGGGAGTGGGGCGGAGGAGATGTTGACTGGTCGGCGGCCGCTCCTCGACTGGCCTGCTTTATAGGCGCCTCGCCCGCTTTTATGAAAAGCCCCCTAAGAGCCGCCTAGCCCCCCGGTCTCTAGAGCATCCAGCGCTCCTAATAAACTTGGCTCTTTCCGCTTGGACAATAGCAAAGCGTTTGGTCTTATTGCTCGCGCTTTTTTACATGACAATAACTCATCAGTCTATTGGGCTGGCACTGGGGGCCTCGCGCTGTCCAACCTCCCTCCCATTGATCCGCTGCGTCTCTAATTAGAATTTAATACCGCGCGCCATTACGCGCCAAGCCTCCGCGCGCCATCCACCCCTCTCCTCTCTAACCGCCATCTTGCCCTTTAATTCAATCACACCACTTGGAAATAATGAAAGTTGGGTGACGATTCTCCCTGATCCAATTTTCTCCCCAAGCTTTTAAGCCTTTTAAGCGCGCGGATACCTTGGGCAGATTTCACGTCGGTCGGATCCTCCGTGTCTCTCTGGCGCGCGCTGCGGACGGCCTCGCTGCTTCTCTCGTGACTGCAGTCTGCAGATGTGGAGGCTGCTGCTGCCGCACGACACACACACACACACACACACACACACACACACACACACACACACACACACACACACACACACACACACACACACACACACACACACACACACACACACACACACACACACGGTTAACTGCGACCACTCTGCTGTTTGTTTTTATTCTTTATTTATTCTTTATTTATTTGTATTTAATTTTGTATTTAATTCTTAGGCTACTTCAACGAAATGACAAAAAGAATGTCAAGATGAAAGCTGCAACAGCTTTGCATGCTGAATGAGGGATATCAACCAACCCTGCGATCCAGATGTGTGTTTCCCGTCCCGTCTGTTGGTCTATTTATTACCCAACACCCCGGCTCCAAGAGGCCTTTATCTCATCAGCTTTGCGGCCTTGATTCAAACGAGATCGTAATTACTATTATTGGCTTCATAATTCCCTTTATTCGGTGAAGAACATCTTTGTAATGAATGTGAGGAACTCGCGTCCAACCTCTCCGGCTGATAATCCGGTTTCCGTAATGAGAGGAACCTTTTGGCTTGTGTTTACACCTCCTCCCTCCGTACCTCATCTCCTCTCGTCTTCTCTTCTCTCCTCTCTCCTTTTCTCTCTCCTTTCTCCTCTCCTTTCTCCTTATCTCCTCCCCTCTCCTCTCCTTATCGCCTCTCCTCTCTCCTTATCTCCTCTCCTCTCCTCTCTCCCCTGTCTATCTCCCCTCTCCTCTCCTCTCTCCACTCTACTCTCCACTCCTCTCTCTCCTCACTCCTTATTTTCTCTCCACTCCTCTCCTTATATCCTCTCTCCATATTGGCTGTGTGTTTTTCCTGTCCAATTCTAACGGTTTATTCGTAGCGCCCGCCGTCCTGTTGTCTGAATCCCGTATGATGCCAAGAAGACAGGGCTGGTTTAACTCATGAATTCATATTCCATCACCGCGGCCTGTAATGCCATTACCTACTTATATTGCGCGTACAAACAGTTATTAATAAAATATGGATTTAATTTCGACGGGGAGAATTTATGGAATGACCATGATTCTCTAGATCGCATGTTGTCCAAGAAGTAGCCTAATCAATAAAAAAATATTTAAAATATTAGTGTTTCTAAAGCGCTGAAGTGTCATATTAGATCATAGACATTTTAAATAGGCCCAGTTTTAGTTTGACCTATTTATTATTAATTTCACGACCTCCGTCAGCAGTATTTAATAGTTTAGCAGAACCAAGTTTACGCATAATTCAGATGACCAGAGAGGGCGCGTGCGCGTTGCGAATAAACGGGCATCTGGCCTCCACGCGCACGCGGATGACCCGCGCGCCCGCCTCGGCCATCCATCTGACTCTTGCCGCGTCGCGCCTCGCCTTTAAGGACCAGCCGCGCCACAAGTTAACTCTCTCTGGACAACAACGCGCTCCCTGTTATGCAAATCCGCTCTTTCTTTCCTTTCTGCACGCGAGCCGGGACCTGAACGTTGTACCGAACGGTTAATCTGATTATTCAGAGCAAAGAGCCAACTGGTGCTCCGTCCCTCCACGTGTCTGGCGGGAGAGAAGCCATCTCGGGATTAATCGAATCACGCTGAAAGAAACGAGACGTCTTTTCTGATATTCCGCCGAGCAAATACAATTATAGCTTTTAGCCGCGCGCTTCTTTCAGCGCAGCGCCGCCTCGTCCTGCCGCTCTATAGAGTGGGGCTCTATGGCGCACGGCTCTATAGCGTGCGGTTCTATTGCGCGAGGGTCTATTGCGCGATGCTCTATTGCTCTCACACACACACACACACACACACACACACACACACACACACACACACACACACACACACACACACACACACACACACACACACACACACACACACACACACACACACACACACACACACACACATACTGCGGCCTTCTCGCGGGGCTAGAGGAACTCCTTCACTTTATGACAGAATCTTCCTCTTTCCTAAATAAATAAATAAATAAACGCGCGGGGGTCAACCCTCCGAGGTGAAGCGCGTCTCGAGCCCGCCCCGCAAGGAGTGATTTACAGTACCGCGTAATGGCGCTTTAACGCGCACGCCGGCAGTTAAATTCCCGTCACGAGCTGCGGCGGCCATATGTCGTCACTTAAATAAATCAAGGTTCGGCGATGTTTGCAAGACCTTAAATTTCCCCGGCAAGTGCAGGACAATAGCGGGCGACGTTTTGAGGGCGTGCGGGTCCCTCCCCCCCATTTAGCGGCGCGCCGCGTTGCCGCGCGGCCCAGGAATGCGGCGTGACAGCGCGGACAAAGCGCGCAGAATAAATGCGGTGTGTGGGGAGCGATGGGATGGAGCGGAGATAAAGCGCGAGGGCAAGGGGAGGGCCCGCGCTGTCACGGGCCGCCTGACGTCTCACTCCGCCTCGAGTCTCACTCCGTTAACGTCTCACTCCGCCAATGCGCGCGGATCAGAGGAGTTATTAATAAGGGATCTGGTCGCAGAGGGAGAGATGGCGTCAAATATTCATTCACGTGCCCTCCTGACAATTCAGTTTGATGTCTCAATCTGCAGCTGAGGCCCGGGAACTCTGAACCACCGAGCGATGTCATAATAGGAATCACTAAGGCTATTATTAATAATGATAATATTATTACCATCATTATTGTTATTATCGTTGTTATTATTAATATTATAATTATGATTGTTGTTATTATTAGATAATAATTATTATTATCATAATGGTTTAGTTGTAGACCGAACGTAATATCACGAGGCCTATACTATGAGGCTATTTTGTTGATATTGATATATTGTTAAGATATGATCACCTTTGAGATACTATTAAAATATTGTGGCCGTGTTTTTGCTTTTGTCTTAGGGAAACTTTATTGTTGTCTTATTTAAATATAAATATGAATATGAATCTGTTTAATGGCCTCCGGTGATCCGCGGGAGTGCGCATGAGCCGCATCACATCACAGGTTAAAAGTGACGTCATCCGCGGCGGCAGGAAACTCAATCAGCCGAGCGTGCCCTCGGGTTCTGGTGTGCGGGAGGGGACCCACGCGCAGGTCGGGGTTCGGTTAACGGTTCTCTGTAGTGATGAGTGATTAGGAATATTCCCATTCTTCTTCGTGTTTTCTGCTCCACCGTGATGACACCTCCTCCTCCTCCTCTTCTTCTTCCTCTTCCTCTTCCTCCTTCTCCTGTCCTACTCCCCTCTCCTCTCTTCTCATATCCTCCTCCTCCCCCTCTCCCTCCTCCCCTCTCCTTTCCTCTCATCTCCTCCTCCTCCGCCTCTTCCTTCTCCTCTTCCTCCTCAGACCTCCTTCAAGTCTTCTCGGAGGATTAGCATATAAATCTCATTCCGTTGGAGGAGATGATCCAACATGGAGGAGGAGGAGGAGGAGGAGGAGGAGGAGGAGGAGGAGGAGGAGGAGGAGGAGGAGGAGGAGGAGGAGAGCCAAAGAATCAATTACTAAATGACTCCGGCCTCTAAGTCGACATTAACGGAGAGGAATGCTATCGACCGCTCGGAAATAAGATTTTCAAAAGATGGGGATCATTAAATCTCTTGCCAGCGTTCAAGAATTTGATTCATAAAATCGTCTGAAATGAGATGAAATTAAATTCTTATCGGGGCTCTTGTCATCGTCCCGCCTCACGAGCTCCGCCGGAAACAAACCTAATAAGGATCCGGAGACGTTGTTTAGTTGTTACTAATTTATTGCAGGAGGATTATGGATATGAATCCAGACAGGACAGCCCGGCGTACGGAGGCCTATTCCAGCCTCTTACATCACAGGAATGTCGATACATGTTATATATATATATATATATATATATATATATATATAGGCTATATATAGGCTATATATATGTAATATTTATATATGTATTACATATATTCATATATACATATAGATATTACATATTCGAGACACTACAGTGATTCTCTCGGACATCAGATGTTGTTAGTATAGTATTATTTCTGTTAGTTTGTATTATTTATGTTAGTATGTGTGTATTATCTATGTTAGTTCGTGTGTATTATTTAGTCAGTGTGTCTCCCCGTCCTCACGGGGTCAGGGAATATCTTACCCCGAAGCTCGCTCCATTATTCTCCACATTAGCAATTGACAATTATTATCCCCCTCCTCATAAATCAGCGCGCGGCGCGTTATTATTGTTCAGCTGAATGGCTGTTGGGGAAGTCGGGGTCAGTGTCATTAACTCCGCCCCCCCCCCGGCCCCGGGGCCCCCGCGCACCCACCCCCTCGGGCCCCCCTCTATACAAGGACCTGCTGGCTAAAAGCTTAATCACACATGCATTAGCGCTAGACAGCGCGCTATTGTGCCGCGGTTCACTGGAATGAAGCGCTGCGCGGCAGCGGCGCGGCAGGCGGCGCGGCGCCGTCAGGATGATGGAGCGCTTTTTAATGTTGAGGCCGGAATCTGCGCGGTGTCGCCGCTCCGCCGCTCGTGGCGTCACGCGGCGCGGCAATTACAGCAGACACGTCCTTGCGATCCATCATAACGCGTCAATGTCATCGTGCGTCATAATAATTATGATACCGCTTTGTGGTGTTTATTGCGGCGCTATTATAATATGCACGATGGAATTAACCATGTAAGCACCTGCTATCAAGTTCATGGGCCGCCTAATTTGTCTCGCCTCGTGCAGCAGGCGCCATTGTTTTCCCGCGAGGCGTCGACGGGCCGGGATTCCCTCCAGGCGCCTCAGCGGTCACCTAAGTTCCTCACGAGGACCCCAATCATCGTGTCAGAACGAACATGTTGATGTGTTAATCTGCCGTCTGTGATCCCATACCATGTAGTCTGGAGGCCGTGTGTGTGTGTGAGTCTTTGTGTGTGTGTGTGTGTGTGTGTGTGTGTGTGTGTGTGTGTGTGTGTGTGTGTGTGTGTGTGTGTGTGCGTGTGTTTGTGTGTGTCTGTGTGTGTGTGTGTGTGTGTGTCTGTGTGCGTGTGCGTGTGTTTGTGTGTGTACAGGACTGAACATATTGAGATCATCAAAACATCTCTGTAGTCTACGATACATATACAATACACTAACAGTATAATAAAGGCTATAAAGCAATAAGCTCCTCTGAAGGATATTCTGTTGATAAGGGTCCAACAAATCACTAATAACTTTTTAAGTTATTATTTAATAAGATTTATTAATATTCGACTAATATTGAATGATGGCCAATGTTTTCAAGGAACCAATAATAAAACGACATGAAGGAGAATAAATGATTTTAGAACTTTATTTTTTTCATACTGCATTTACACACAGTTGAATATTCCACTTATGCATTTACTACAGTTAATTTAATCTCCTGTTGGATTTCATCAATAATGATGAACTAAACCATTGTTGAATCAGGATATTTCAAACTGCTAACCTTACAACAAGTTAACACCGAACATATTCATTATTCATTCATTCATCTCCAGCAGACTTCGTGTGAAACATTTTTGGTTGTTTGACATCATTTTCTGAAATGTTTCCCCCATTTCCCCCCCAACCATCTTGCAAACTTATTGTGTGTCGTACGTCCTGGCACTTAAAAACAGTAATTGTGTCGAATCTTATCCTAGCTATCTGTGTTATATGCAGGGAATGGGTTAACCTAGTGATTGTTAGTGCTTGGCACTTGGTTCTATGAACATCCTTACCGTACCGACAGAGATATATTGTGTTATATAGGTGTTTCTCTTTCTTCTGACAAATGGACTTATTGTATGTCGCTCTGGATAAAAGCGTCTGCTAAATGCCCTAAATGTAAATAAATGTAAATGTTCAAAACCATGAAACAAAAGGTGATTCTACAACAAGTTGGGTTCCTATAACATGTAAAGAATAGGTATTCATCAACATGTTCCAAATACATGTTAAGACTATGAGTTATTCTACAACATGTGGTGTAACATGTTCAGACCGCTGAGTGCGCCGCGGGCCACCTGGCGGGTACAGACCGCCTTCCTCCCCCCGGTCCTGATGAGTCCAGGCCGTGTCCCGGACCCCCGGTCCTGCTGTGTTCCGGTCCGGGCGGAGGTCTCCCGCCACTCTCCGCGCCGACGCCTCGCTGATCCACCAGCACTGATCTGATTGGCTGCAATCCCTAAAGAGTAACCAGATGGAACATCTGATGTACAACCCCTTCACCCCCCTCAATCCCCCTCACCCCCCCCATCGCCCACAGCCCTCACCCTCCCTCACACCCCTCACTCCCTCACCCCCTCACCCCCTCACCCCTCAACCCCCCCTCAACCCCCTCGCCCTCCCTAACCCCCCTCACCCCCTCACCCCTCACACCCTCACCCTCACCCTGGTTCCCAGCAGAATGCCACTGTAACACAGAACTATAACGACTAGAACAGACACTCACGGTGTTTCCGGCGATCTGTGTCAGATCCCACGGCCGTACCCCTTGTTTTCTGATTCTAGGTGCTCTGGTTCTTGGTGTTCTGGCTCTAGGTGTTCTGGTTCTATGTGTTCTGCTTCTCTGTCCTCCTTCCAGTTCCTCTCTGAGGACTGGTTCTAGGTGTTCTATGGTCTATGTGTTGTGGTTCTACACTCTCCTCCTCCTTGCTCCCCTCTGAGGACTGGTTCTATGTGCTCTAGTTCTATTTGCTCTAGTTCTACGCTCCTCCTCCAGCTCCTGTCTGAGGGCGGTTCTATGTGTTTGGTTCTATGTGTTGTGGTTCTACATGCTCCTCCTCCTGCTCCTCTCTGAGGAGTGGTTATATGTGTTGTGGTTCTACGTGCTCCTCCAGCTCCTCTCTGAGGACGGTTCTATGTGTTGTGGTTCTACGTGCTCCTCCTCCTGCTCCTCTCTGAGGAATGGTTCTATGTGTTGTGGTTCTATATGCTCCTCCAGCTCCTCTCTGAGAACAGTTCTATGTGTTTTGGTTCTACGGGCTCCTCCCTCTGCTCCTCTCTGAGGAGTGGTTCTATGTGTTGTGGTTCTACGAGCTCCACCTCATGCTCCTCTCTGAGGAGTGGTTCTAAGTGTTGTGGTTCTACGTGCTCCTCCCCTGCTCCTCAGGGGACTGGTTCTATGTGCTCTAGTTCTATTTGCTCTAGTTCTACGTGCTCCTCCAGCTCCTCTCTGAGGACGGTTCTATGTGTTGTGGTTCTACGTGCACATACTCCTGCTCCTCTCTGAGGAGTGGTTCTATGTGCTCCTCCAGCTCCTCTCTGAGGACGGTTCTATGAGTTGTGGTTCTACGTGCTCCTCCCTCTGCTCCTCTCTGAGGAGTGGTTCTATGTGTTGTGGTTCTACGAGCTCCTCCCCATGCTCCTCTCTGAGGAGTGGTTCTATGTGTTGTGGTTCTACGTGCTCCTCCCCTGCTCCTCAGAGGAGTGGTTCTATGTGTTGTGGTTCTACGTGCTCCTCCCTCTGCTCCTCTCTGAGGAGTGGTTCTATGTGTTGTGGTTCTACGTGCTCCTCCCCTGCTTCTCAGAGGAGTGGTTCTATGTGTTGTGGTTCTACGTGCTGCTCCTCCTGCTCCTCTCTGAGGACGGTTCTATGTGTTGTGGTTCTACGTGCTCCTCCCTCTGCTCTTCTCTGAGGAGTGGTTCTATGTGTTGTGGTTCTCCATGCTCCTCCTCCTGCTCCTCTCTGAGGACGGTTCTATGTGTTGTGGTTCTATGTGCTCCTCCCTCTGCTCCTCTCTGTGGAGTGGTTCTATGTGTTGTGGTTCTACGTGCTCCTCCTACTGCTCCTCTCTGTGGAGTGGTTCTATGTGTTGTGGTTCTGCGTGCTCCTCCTCCTGCTCCTCTCTGAGGAGTGGTTCTATGTGTTGTGGTTCTACGAGCTCCTCCCCATGCTCCTCTCTGAGGAGTGGTTCTATGTGTTGTGGTTCTACGTGCTCCTCCCCTGCTCCTCAGAGGAGTGGTTCTATGTGTTGTGGTTCTACGTGCTCCTCCCTCTGCTCCTCTCTGAGGAGTGGTTCTATGTGTTGTGGTTCTACGTGCTCCTCCCCTGCTTCTCAGAGGAGTGGTTCTATGTGTTGTGGTTCTACGTGCTGCTCCTCCTGCTCCTCTCTGAGGACGGTTCTATGTGTTGTGGTTCTACGTGCTCCTCCCTCTGCTCTTCTCTGAGGATTGGTTCTATGTGTTGTGGTTCTCCATGCTCCTCCTCCTGCTCCTCTCTGAGGACGGTTCTATGTGTTGTGGTTCTATGTGCTCCTCCCTCTGCTCCTCTCTGTGGAGTGGTTCTATGTGTTGTGGTTCTACGTGCTCCTCCTCCTGCTCTTCTCTGTTGAGTGGTTCTATGTGTTGTGGTTCTACGTGCTCCTCCTCCTGCTCCTCTCTGAGGTCTCCTCATGACAGATCGCCCGATCGGCACTTCTGTGCAGCGAGCAGCTCGGTGTTCATCAGCGCCGCCGGAATGTGATCAGGTCCCCCCGACTCCCCCGTCGCCACGGTGATGAATCGACCTATTAGAGGTGATGTTTATGCAGCAGGCCCCCCCCCCCCCCCGGCCAATCAGAGCCCAGTGGGCCGGCAGGTGAATCCCCTCGTCAGCGAATCATCTAGAAGATAATAAAGGAGCAGGAACTGGGACCGGAGAGTACTGTAGTAATACTGTAGTACTAGAGTAGTACTACAGCAGAATTACAGTAGTACTACATCAGTACTACAGTAATACAGTAGAACTACTGTAATACTACTCCTCCTTAGTATAGACTAATACTAGACTTACTAGTAGTACTATAGTAATAACTTTTAAAAAGCCAGGTTAGAAACCAATTGGAAAGGAATTAGATACTATTAATCTATTGATATCTATTAATATTCTTAATCGTTATAATTAGTGGAAAACAAGTCCATGTTATATCAGAACAAAGTCATGTTATAAGCACTTGTAAGTGACAAGCACTTATATATATATTATATGTGTAACTTAAGTCCTCTAGAGAGATAGAGGCCATTTACAACCCTCATCATCCTCATCTTCCTCCTCTTTAAGAACCTAGTTTCTGATTGGAGGGTTTATTTAGTAGTAGATGTATAAGTGGGTTGACATGATATAAATACCTTCATTACGTTAATTCATGTCAACACTCTTTCCTTTCTTAATAACATCATCCCCGTGATCTACATCATTTTATTTTGACAACAAAAAGCAAATTGGAGATTCTTCCTTTCCTGCATCTCCAGTAGAACCCTCTCAGCCAATCAGCCGCCAGCTCTGGTCGCCGGGGCAACAGACGAGATGGGATGAAATAATAATAGAGTTTTGTATGAGTAAAAAAAAAAACACCATTGCATTCCAATAATAGCTCCTCCTCTAATCCAATCGCAGGGCTCTCAGAGGACTTGTGTTTTTTGTTCAATATCTCGCAGCACAAAGGCCGTGAAATATGTCTGTCGTGTAATCTCCGCTACACAGAACCCCGTCTTTATGAAAACCAACCGTGCTTTGTTCATCATCACGACAATAAGAGACCAGGCAGTCTAACCATAAGATACACCTTGCTGCTGCGCTGCTGCTGCTGGGATAAATCATGTAACCATGAAAGATAAGCCGTTTATATTCCAGTTATAAATAGGGTAGACATGAACGACAAGCTGTTTATATTCCTGTTATAAATAAGGTAAACATGAACAATAAGAGCTTTATATTCCAGTTATAAATCGGGTAAACAGGAACAATAAGCGGTTTATAAACCAGTCCATCGCAACGTCTTTTGTCCTGCTGCGACTTTCAGACCTTTCCTCCCTTCCTGTCTTCAAAACAAACAAGATGGCGGCCGGTTGGCGCGGGCCACTTCCTGTGTGTCCTTCTGGTCCGAGTCTCCTCTGTTTGTTGTTGTGCATGCAGATCAGCAGCCCGGGGGAGGGGGCGGCAGGGGGGTCGGGGGGGGGGGGGGGGGGGGGGGGGGGGGGGGGGGGGGGGGGGGGGGGGGGTGTAGATGGATGTCATGGAGCCCGCCGTGCTGACCTTTGCTGTAAGACCCTCAGCAGACATCACAAACTCTCACATCAATTTAGTCCAATTGGATGTGGCAGCTCCCTGCTAACTCGATTTGAGGAGCAATGCACCTGTCTCTGCATTCTCTCCCCACAGGGAGGGAGGGGAGGGGGGGGGGGGGCATCCCAAGGCACTGGCACGCACTCCCGCACACACACGCTCATGCATGCTCACTCTCTGTCCCTCACTTTGTGCACAACATGTGTGTGTGTGTGTGTGTGTGTGTGTGTGTGTGTGTGTGTGTGTGTGTGTGTGTGTGTGTGTGTGTGTGTGTGTGTGTGTGTGTGTGTGTGTGTGTGTGTGTGTGTGGGTGCGTGTGCATCTGTGAGTGTGTGCGTGTTTGCATGGTCCTTGCAGAGCGTGCATGCGTGTGTGTGTGTGTGTGTGTGTGTGTGTGTGTGTGTGTGTGTGTGTGTGTGTGTGTGTGTGTGTGTGTGTGTGTGTGTGTGTGTGTGTGTGTCTCTGTCTGTGTGCAGAATGGTACCTAAATGCCATTATGCATCATTAGCTCCATTAGCACTGTTTACCCCATTTGCAATATTAGCAAAGTTATCACTGTTATTATTGTTGGCAGTGTTAGCATCATTAGCACTGTTAGCATCCTTAGCAACATTGGCAATGTTTGCATTGTTAGTACCATTGGCATCACTAGCAGTGTTAGCGAGTGGTAAGAACTATTCTGAAGAGTTGAGTTAAGGTATCCTCGCCTACTCTGTGTGTGTGAGTGTGTGTGTGTTTCTGTGTGTGAGTGTGTGTGTGTGTGTCGGGATTGTGGTACTATGACATGAATCCCCATGCATACCAAGTATACATCCTGACACACACGCACACGCACACACACGCACGCACGCAACGCACGCACGCACGCACGCACGCACGCACGCACGCACGCACGCACCCACCCACCCACCCACCCACACACACACACACACACACACACACACACACACACACACACACACACACACACACACACACACACACACACACACACACACACACACACACACAGCAGGCCCCCAGCTGGTCCTGTGTTTCCCTCTCCTACTGGTATTGACTGGCCGGTCAATACCAGCAGGACAGAGACTCAGTTGGCCATTCAGTTACCATCGACCTGACCGGTCTATACTGGACCCGGGCTAGACTCAGACCCTACTGGGCTACACTCAGACCCTACCAGACTAGACCCTACTAGACTAACCATAGACCAAAACCTGCTAGACTAGCCTAGGGCCAGACCAGGCCTCCCTTGGAGTAGACCCCCCTCACCTCCTTCCTCCAGACCTGTCGGCGATGCCGTCTCTCTTGGCCGTGGGTCCAGCAGAGCGAGAGATCAGACTCTCCACATCACAACAAACACCACGAGGCCAGCGGCTCTGAACTGATCAAGAGACGAGCGCTCATCCAAGTCTCCTCACATTACAACGAATCTCAGAACAGATAGAGTTCGGGTTAGGGCCGGTAGCGCGGTCACAGTAGAGAGTGTGTGTGTGTTTGTGTGTGTGTGTGTGTGTGTGTGTGTGTGTGTGTGTGTGTGTGTGTGTGTGTGTGTGTGTGTGTGTGTGTGTGTGTGTGTGTGTGTGTGTGTGTGTGTGTGTGTGTGTGTGTTGTTGTGTGTTTCTAAACTCTGTGAGGCTCCAGTCAACCACAGAATGGCCTCACCCCCCACAGAGACTCCCACCCAACCCAGGCTCCCTCCCCCACCACCCGCTCCCAGAGCCCCGCCGGGGGGGGGGGGGGGGGGGGGGGGTCCCAGGGACCTGACCCCCCCATGCCCCCCTCCATAGACCAGTCCGGGGCTTTTAGGGGCTGGGGGAGAGGAGGAGGTGATGAGTGTGTGTGTGTGTGTGTGTGTGGGGGGGGGGGGAATGCTGAAAGATTGATGGTGTAAAATTGGACGGAGGAGCAGGAGGAGGTGGGGCAGGAGCAGGTGGTTAAGGAGAAATGTCCTCCTTAATGCCCTGCCTTCGAGCTAATCGAATCACTATGAAGAGTGGCTCTGGAGAGGAGGAGGAGGAGGAGGAGGAGGAGGAGGAGGAGGAGGAGGAGGAGGGAGGGGGAGGAGGAGGGAGGGGATGAAGGGATGGAGGGACGGACAGGCAGACAGAGAGACAGACAGAGAGAGAGGTAGGGATGGATAGAAAGAAAGATAGACAGATAGCGGGATGGATAGATGGAGTGAGAGATAGTTATATAGATAGTTATATAACGGGATTTATGACTGAGGCTGGGGGTCAGGTGTTGGTGTTGGTGATTTCAAAGGCTTCCTGATAAACTTGTGGAGTGGTGAAGTCCATCAGGAGTACATCTCACCTGTTCAGTTCCCAGGTGTGTCCTCATGTAGCACTCCCTCCTTCTGCTCATCTTGTTTATTTAAATGCTTTGTCGCTTAGCGAAACACAACATGTCAGGCTAATGTCTAACCTGGCAGGAAGGAAGACTCCAGCTGGGAGAATCTAATCTCAGGGTTATCGCGTGTTGTTGGAGGGCAGTAATATCCCTCCTATGATTATTGGTTCACATATGTACTCTCGTCTCTCCTCTCTCCTCTCTCCTCTCTCCACTTTTGGAAACATCCGTCCTGCTGAGTATTAATGGCACACAAGATGGAGTCTGTTTGTTTTCTGCCGGAGCTGTGGTTTATCAGACCCGCCTGTCAATAAAACGGCTCAGACATCACGTGAAACTCTCTCCGTGAAACCCTCCTCATCTTTCATCTTCTCCCCCTCCTCCTCCTCTCCTCCCTCTCCTCCCCCTCCTCCTCCTCCTCCACCTCCTCTCCTCCCTCTCCTCCTCCACCTCCTCCTCCCTCTCCTCCTCCTCCCACTCCACCTCCTCTCCTCCTCCTCCTCCTCCTCCTTTCGTCCTTCCCCTCACCTCCTCCCCCTCTCCTCATCTCCACCTCTTCCTCCTCCTCCTCCCCCTCCCTCTCCTCCCCCTCCTCCTCCTCCTCCTCCTCCCCCTCCCCCTCCCCCTCCTCCTCCTCCTCCCTCTCCTCCTCCTCTCCTCCTCCTCCCTCTCTTCCTCCTCCTCCTCCTCCTCCTCCTCTCCTCCTTCCCCTCACCTCTTCCCCCTCTCCTCATCTCCACCTCTTCCTCCTCCTCCTCCTCCTCCTCCCCCCCCCTCACCTCCTCCCCCTCTCCTCATCTCCACCTCTTCCTCCTCCTCCTCCTCTCCTCCTTCTCCTCCTCCCCCTGTCTGTCCGGTCTTCCCTTGTACTCCGCTCTCCTCTGTCTCTCTCTCCCTCTCCAAGATGTATTGATAATTTCCCACAAAAATAGGATTTGAGTTTATTCTACAGAGCGTACACTGCGCTGCGCTCCTGAAGTGGATCTGGTTTTAGCGGGGGACAATAAGTCGCGGCCGCCGGTTGCTGCTTATTGTTCAGAAGAGACCGTCTGCGTTACAGGAAGCAATAGAGGATAATCGCATCACGCATGTCTCTGCCTGCGCCGACACTAACATTCATCTGGTCCGCCGCGGCCCGGCCGGGCCCGGCCCCGTGACGACGGCACGTTGCCCCGGTTACGGAGGAGCGTTGCCATGGGGACAGCGGTGCAGTGAAGTCCCGAACCAGTCCGGGACCGGGGTGTGTGTTGACTTTATATACCGGCTCCTTCAGGACCCAATATGAAGGTTATTACATATGATTATATAGGTTATTTAATAGGTTATTAAATATGATTATATAGGATATTAAATAAGATTACATAGGTCATTAAATTGGTTATTAAATATGATAGGTTATAAAATATGTTCAGATAGGTTATAAAATATTATTACATAGGTTATTAAATATGATTATATTGGTCATTAAATATGATTATATCCATCATTAAATATGATTATCGATTATTATGATTATACAGGTTATTCAATATAATTATATGGGTTATTAAATATGATTATATATATGATTATATAGGTTATGAAATATGATTACACAGGTTATTAAATAGAACTACACATGTTATTAAATATGATTAAATCAGGTTTTAGTAAAATATGTTATTCAATATGATTAAATAGGTCATTAAACATGATTGTATAGGTTATGATATATTTTTATTTCAGTTATTAAATAATATTATATAAGTTATGACATTTTATTGCATCGGTTATCAAATATTATTAAATAAGTTATTAAACATAATACCTGCTCACCTTTGTTAATATATCTCAATCTAAATTTATGATAAATCTCTTTCTGAATCTGATGTTAGTGTACCAAGGCTCAGTCGGAGCAGAACCAGTCTAACCAACCTCTAACCCGCCTCTAAACAACCTCTAACTAGCCTCTAACCAACCTCTAACTAGCCTCTGACCAACCTCTGGTTAAAAAACGGTAAAACCAGCCTTTAACCATCTCCGGTTCAAACCGGTGTAACCTGCACTAACCAGCCTCTAAACGACCTCTAACCAACCTCTAACTAGCCTCTAACCAACCTCTAACCAACCTCTGGTTAAAACCGGTATAACCAGCCTCTAACCAGCCTCCAGATCAAACCGGTATAACCAACCACTAACCAGCCTCTAAACGACCTCTTACCAACCTCTAACTAGCCTCGAACCAACCTCTAACCAACTTCTGGTTAAAACCGGTGTAACCAGCCTCTAACCAGCCTCCGGCTCAAACCGGTATAACCAACCACTAACCAGCCTCTAACCGCCCTCTAACCCTCCTCCGGGTCAAAGCATTGATCCAGAACCTGAGCGGAGGGGAACCAGGGAACAGGAGACTCTGGGGTAATGTGTGATGGGCGTGCGAGGCTGTGTGAGGTGAGGAGAGAGAGAGAGCAGATGGTGAGGAATGACCACTTTTACCCGATCAGACAAGCACAGAAAAACAAGAACGCAGGCCAACATGGAGTGTGTGTGTGTGTGTTTGTGTGTCTGTGTGTGTGAATCTATCCATGTCTATATTTGTGTGTGTGTGTGTTTGTTTTTTGTGTGAGTCTCTGTGTGTGTGTGTCTGTGTGTGTGTGTGTGTGTGTGTGTGTGTTTGTGTGCATCTGTGTGTGTCTGTGTTTGTCTGTGTGTGTGTGTGTGTGTGTGTCTGTGTGTGTGTGTGTGTGTGTGTGTGTGTGTGTGTGTGTGTGTGTGTGTGTGTGTGTGTGTGTGTGTGTGTGTGAGTGTGTGTGTGTGTGGGCCAGGAGGGTTAAGTATGGTAGCTGGGAGTCATACTTCAGAGTGGCAGCAGGAGAATCCAATCAGGGCTCGGAATTCAATTATCCGCCTCTGAGGGGCCCCCCGACCGGCTGCTATAGGGGGCCGCCTGCTGCTCACCAGGGCCACAGCCTCAAGACCGTAACCCACATGACCAGCCTCCCAGGACCCTCTAGACCCAGGCCCATAACGCTGGGACTAGGGCCTGGACCCGGACTCTATAAGACCAGCCTACAGACCTAGACCCACAAGACAAGCCTCTCAGGACCCCCTAGACCCAGACCCTACAAAACCAGGACCCCCTAGACCCAGACCCTACAAGACAAGCCTCTCAGGACCCCTAGACCCAGAATCTACAAGACCAGGACCCCCTAGACCCAGACCCTACAAGACAAGCCTCTCAGGACCCCCTAGACCCAGACTCTACAATACCAGGACCCCCTAGACCCAGACCCTACAAGACAAGCCTCTCTGGACCCCCTAGACCCAGATTGTACAAGACCAGGACCCCCTACACCTGGCATCACAAGACCAGCCTCCAGACCCGGACTCACAACATCAGCATCAGAGAGAGAGAGAGAGAGAGAGAGAGAGAGGGCGCCCTGACTCCATGTTGTGATGTTGTAACATCCGCCGCGGCCCGGCCTCCTATACCCGGCCGATCAGATTATCGTTACGCTCCCCGGTCCGACAACAGCTCTGCGGTTGGCCTCGCGCTCACCCCAGCGCCGGCCGCTAAGCTGCTAGCCGTTAGCCTCTGGCTGGGCAGTTAGCTGAGAATGTTAGCGGTTAGCTGCTAGCCGTTAGCCTCTGGCCTGGGGCAGTTGATTGGGAACGTCTGCGGTTAGCTGCTAGCCCATTAGGTGCTAGCCGTTAGCCTCTGGCATCAGGCTGTAAGCTGAGAAAGTTGGCGGTTAGCTTCTAGCCCAAAAGCTGCAAGAAGCAGGAGCAGCCGTTGACTCTGGACTGTTAGCATTAAATAGCTGAATGTTAATCCAGTGGTTAGCATCTGTAGGCTAGCTGGTTGTTATGGTCGTCATTGTATTATTCCAATTGAAACAGACCACTGTTATTTTATTATAAATACGATAACAAGACCACGTTTAGACGACTGTCACCACCACACCTGGAGAGGTAGAATGGGTTCCTATCGCTTGATTACGACTCAGATATGATCGTTAAGGCCCCTGGAACCTGGTTAGGAGACCCCATGCATTCACCCCCGCTGTGTTTCATTAGCGGGCTGTGATTGGACGCTGCCTTGTAATCAGGGATAGTTGATGTAATCAGGGATGGTTGATAGCGAGAGCATGTGAAGCTATTTAGTAAAACACTGTTTCTAAAACAACAGTACAAATGTTGGTTCATTCTCCGTTTTCACAGCAGAGGAAACGATAGTTTTACAGTTATATAGTATTTATGATACAGTATTCTTAGTAAACATATTTGAATTATATTTGTGATATCACTATTATTCCCGTCGATTCAGTTCTCTTGTGTTTCGTGTGGAAATACATTTAATATGCAGATTAAATGTGCAGTATAGTAGCCTAAATAATATTAATAATATTAATAATGATTATAATACAATCATGAACTCAAATATAGCCTGTATATTAATAAACGAACAGACAGCAAATTCCAAGATAAATTCTTTCAATTTCTGTTTATTGTTTATTATCAGATTATTATCATTTTAAAAAATTGACACATTTTATATAAACAATATAAATGTTATTACATTTATCATCGTATTTTACAGACATCATTTATCCATGATTATTCAAATCAGGCCACTATACAGTAAAAATCCATCCATACTATTTCCTCCATGGAGAACTAAACGGGAGAAAGCTCTTTTTGTTCCAAAATGAATATTGCAGTCATCTCCAGCACAGTTATTGTGTAAAAAAGGAAACGGTGTTGATTGATCGGTGAATGGTTAAGCAGGCTTCATAACAGCTCACTCTTTGTCCCCCGCTCTGCGGTGAGTGGGTCGCGGCGGGCCAGCGCCCCCGCTGCCCCCGCGCCCCGGCCGGCCAGCTCCAGCCGAGCGGCCCGCGGGGCTCCGTGTCCCCGCCGCTCGGAGCAGATTGCCGGCTAATTGTGCCATTGAGCGCCGCTGTGAGCCGGGGGTCGGGGCCGGACTCCAGCCGTCCGGCCGCACAGCGTTGATGTCTGGCCAGCCCGGCGGCTCTCGGTGAGCCGGGGTCATCTCCTTCTGCGCATGCGTGGTGCACCTGTTACAGACTAGAGTGAAAGAAAACTGTAATCATGCACTCATGCACTTTAACCTATATCTATATTTATATCTATATCTATATTTATATCTATAGATAGATCATCTATATCTATATATAGATATAAATATATATCGAGGTCTTTGCTTATTCTTTGTTAATTTCACTAACCACTAATCAATACAGTATGCTGATCGTTAACATCAATAATTTAGATTATTAAATGTATCTGATGTTATTTATAATTTCTCTCTCTCTCTCTCTCTCTCTCTCTCTCTCTCTCTCTCTCTCTCTCTCTCTCTCTCTCTCTCTCTCTCTCTCTCTCTCTCTCTCTCCCCCCCCCCCCCCCCCCCCCACACACACACACACACACACACACATAGACATCCGTCGCTGCACTTACCCCTCCATCAGACGGCTGCTAGCTCAATGGCTAAACGGATTAGCCAAGTAACAGACCCCCCCCCCCCCCCACACACACACACACACACACCTCTCCCCATCCCCCCCCCCCCCTCCTGTAGCCATGGGTCGGGTGGGGGTGGAGGAGGTGGAGGAAGAGGTGGAGGAGGTGGAGGAGCGGGCCCTTCATAGCGGCTCTATGGAGCCTGTATGCGCCTTTCTTCTGTCGGAGCGCGCCCTTGCCCTCGCCGTCATCAATCATCCGCCAGCCCAGACAGCCGGCCAATCACAGGCTTCCAGGAAGCTATAGAAGGGAGAGAGACGGGGGAGGAAGAGTGAGATGTGTTACCGTGGCGGCCAGGCTACTTTGACTGACGTCTCACTGGTGGGTACACCGCGCGCGGACTCACGCGCGCGCACGCGCAACGCGTACGCCCACACAACCACAAACACACACGCAAGCGAGTGTACACAAACGCGCGCACGCACACACGCACACACACACACACACACACACACACACACACACACACACACACACACACACACACACACACACACACACACACACACACTAGATGATGATTATAGCGTGTGTTTAAAAAACACCGTATTATGAGGCCCAACAACACAACGGGGGGGGGTAGGCCTACCTCAGAGTTCAGACCGGTGAGAAAGTAATCTAGCTTGGAGACGCGGCAGAGATGCGTAGAGACGAGGTGAAAATGTGCCTCTGACATCACTTTGTGTTTTTCATCCAACCTCGACGGCATGTCGCCTCGCGCGCTGCCCTTAACTTTTTTAATAACGATTTCTCTCCTCGCGCTCCGCTCCGGGAGGAATCCCGCAATCCGATTACAGCCTCCGTCCTCCCGCCCGCAATAAAGATACCGCGGCGGGGCGGGGAGTGGGGCCGCGCCCGTCAATTAGAGCTTTATTACAGGCCCTCACCTCAGGAAACACCGCGGCTTTGCAGGCCGCTGAAATTAAACAATTCTTCAATCCCGACAAACGCTCGAGACCCTCGGAGCTCCCCGCGTCCGGGGGCCAATTAGCAGCGCTGTAATCACCGCGAGCGGTTATCAAAGAGCCCCGGTACCATTAATCTGCCAGTTGACCCCTGACCCCGGGCGGACACCGCGTCAATACGGGATGATTAGCCAGCACTCCGAGGCCGCTTAAGGAAAGCTCACGTTGGGGACCAGAGGACGGATTTATGATTCATAAATTCGTCTCGCTGCTCCGCGTTTGATTAAAAAACCTCGGATTCCCTCAATCACGCCTCGATCACTTTGGTCTGAATGACTGAAGTGCTGAGAAACCTCGGTTGGGATCACGACGCTTCGTGCTGTGATTATAATAACTACTGCAGCCCCACTTTTATAATATAACTGTACCTTTATGTGTATACAAAGGTAGGTATATTATAATTATAAAAAATATATAATATATTATTATATATTATATATTCTAATATAAATATAATAGTGCGAGAGAGATATTCACATATAGGCCGACTTATCTATATATATATATATATATATATAGAGAGAGAGAGAGAGAGAGAGAGAGAGAGAGAGAGAGAGAGAGAGAGAGAGAGAGAGAGAGAGAGAGAGAGAGAGAGAGAGAGAGAGAGAGAGAGAGAGAGAGAGAGAGAGAGAGAGAGAGAGAAATTATAAATAACATCAGATTGAGAGACAGTCAGTTTGAGAGTGTGAGTGCCAGACATATAGAATGAGAGAGTGAGAGTGAATTTGAGAGAGAGAATGAGAGAGAGAGAGAGAGAGAGAGAGAGAGAGAGAGAGAGAGAGAGAGAGAGAGAGAGAGAGAGAGAGAGAGAGAGAGAGAGAGAGAGAGAGAGAGAGAGAGAGAGAATGAGAGAGTCTGTTGTTTGAGAGTCTGTTTGAGTGAGAGTGAGTGAGACAGAATGAGAGAGTGAGAGTGAGTTTGAGAGAGAGGGAGAAAAAATGAGAGAGAGAGAATGAGAGAGAGATATAGAATGAGAGATATATATAGAATGAGAGATATGTAGAATGAGTGATAGTCAGTTTGAGAGAGAGCGAGTGAGACAGATGTATAGAATGAGAGTGAGTTTGTGAGAGAGAGAGAGAGAGAGAGAGAGAGAGTGAGAGACAGAGAGACACACACCCGTTCAAGGCCCGCAGTTAGACCTTGCATCACCTGCAGGTATCCCCCTGATCACACGCATCGATTAGGTGACGTCAGATGCCGTTAAAGGACCCTCTGTCACTCGCGCCGCATTCCTCCCGGATGTGTGTTGGTTCCCAGTGCGCGCGGCACGTATATGTCTCTCTTGGCGCATCAAAGGGCGCCATTTATCATCGGGGGGGAGGGGGGGGGACAGCTCCGAGCTTCTACCTTCTCGGTCCCAGACCCGAATTCAGCATTTTTATGGAAAACCTCCGTCATTTTGATTGATGAAATCCAAAGACGCGGAACACAGTGCCGCAGAACCCCGACCGCGCGCGAACGGCAGGGTGCTGCAGTGTCCCATTGTGTCGCGAGGAGAAAGGGGCGCGCGGGAGAAAAGCGCCGCGGAGAGAAACCGCCGATTGGGTTCAAAAGGAGCAGAAAGCGTTTCTTTACAGCCACTGGGAAACAGCGGCTTCCCAGTGCGCGTGCGTGATAGCGCGTGCATGCGTGTTCGCGTGTGCGTATTCGCTTGTGCGTGCATAGAAGCAGGATAAAGCATATAGTATATATAGCCTACCGTTAGCTGTGTGTATATGTCTGTATCTGTGTGCGTTGCGTATGTGTGTGCGTGTGTGTGCGTTTGTGTGTGTGTGTGTGTGTGTGTGCGTGTGTTCGTGCATGTGCTTCTATGCCAGTGTGCGTACAGGTGTGTTCGTGTGCGTTGTGCGTGTGCGTGTGTGTGCGAAACCGTACTATTGGTCCGTACTATTGGTAAAACACTCTCGCGTTTGTTTTGACAAAAACACCAAACATATTTCTGTGTATCCTGGAACTGGGGGATGGGAAGGCTGGGGGGGGGGGGGGGGGGGGGTGTATAGCACGATAGGGGGGTAGTTGTATGGGACGAGTGTGGGATGGGGGGGGGGGAGGGGGGTCGTCTCAGCTCGCCTTGTTGGGCTGTGATTCATAACGTCAACAGTGGAGTCACCTGTCCGCCCTAATCGACGCGCGCTCCTCTTATTAAACACCGGCGCGCAGAGGAACCAGGCGATATTACTTAACCCGCGTCGCCCGGGGGGCCTCCATAAATCTCCCGCTAACTGCGTTTCAGCCCAAGTCCTCCGGGCGGGAGCCAGCTGCTGCCAGACAGACACGGCCTTGTCAATTACCCGCTGACGGGCCCCCGGGCCACAGTGGGACTGCAGCCCCGCAATTAGCGTCCATCCCGGTGCGGCTAAACGGCCCCACGTCGGCCAAGTCCCGCGATACTGAATAGAGCGCTCTGCCCCTGGCGCGCCCTCCATTCGGAAGTATCGCGGGACTTGGCCGTCGTCGGCCGGGGTAGCCTTGGAGGCCACTGTTGGTGTTGATGTTGCTGCTGCGGTTCTCCGCTGTGCGGCTCGTAGCGGGTCTCTGACAGTAAATAAATATTGGCGCAACAACATTGTCCGCGTGCTGACAAGCCGCAGAACGATTGCTCACCGCACGCCATTGTAGCCGGTGTCACCGCGAGCAGCTGGTGGTGCCATTCCCGGGGCCCTCGGCCGGTGGCCTTTGCCCTCGTGAGGGTGGGGGTGACTCCGGACAGGGTCGCGCGGAGCCCCTGGTCGCTCGGGTCAGCGCGAGGAGCTAAAGTTTTCGCTGAGCGGCAGCTGAGCGCGAACAAAACCTCCTCAGCGCGCGGGCCGTGAAGTCAGGGGCGAGCGTTTGTTGAACTAATTAGCACGCTGGGCGGGCGCGCGGGGGGGGGGGGGGTTAGGTACCGGGTTCAGAGTACAGGACGGGGACACGTCGCTCCGAAGTTCAAGCGCTGAGCAAACAGAGAGAGAGAGAGAGAGAGAGAGAGAGAGAGAGAGAGAGAGAGAGAGAGAGAGAGGAGGGGGGATGGGGGGAGCAGTGAAGATGGGAAAGTTTGGGGAGGGGGGGTCGTGTCATCGGGTCAAGAAAAGTCAACAAGAGAGCGGTCTGGATGACAGAAGGAATTTGATATCAAAAATGCATAAATCTTCACGTGAGGGGCGGGCGCACAATGGGGACAAAGGGTGCGAGTGGCGGAGTCAACATGGATGAGCTGTTAACGGTCACCATAAACCAACGGAGCCAGGTCAGGGCGGTGCGCGGACGGGCATTGCGCATCACGCGGGAGTTCTTCTTTTATTCAGGTTAACGCACGATCTGACATCTGACGTCATCAAATAAGAATTAAACGAACGGTTACAAATACGATGCGTAAAACGCGTAAAATCCATTCCGACCTCATTGGAATTGCGTCGCCAGGAATGCGCGAGTTGAATTTATGATCCCGTCCCCTGAAGACATCTGCTCAGACCCCTCTACTGGTCCTCTGGGGTCCGAACTGGGAGCTTCTGGGCTCTGATGGCATTTCTGGTCTACTGGTCTCCCTACTGGTCTCACTGTTTTTTACCGGTCACCCTGGTCTCTGTCTCTACAGTTCTAGTCTCCTTTCTCTCTCAGTCTCTGGTCCGGTCTCCAGACTCCAGTCTGTCTTCTCTCTACTGCACTCTGAGAGTCTCTAATGTTCTCTACTGGTCTGGTCTCTCCTTGTCTCCTCTGGTCTCTAAAGATCTCCACTCGTCTCCACTGGTCTGCTGTCTACTAGTCTGGTCTGTCCATGTTTCTACTGGTCTCTAATGGTCTTCCCTCTACTGGTATCTCATTGTCTCTACTGGTCTAGTCTTACTGGTCTGGTCTCTAATGGTCTGGTCTCTACTGATCTGTACTGGTTTGGACTACCGGTCTCTACTGGTCCGATTTCTACTGGTCTACTGGTCTCTACTGGTCTGGTCTAACTGGTCCCATGAGAACTGGGGTTGACCTTTGGCCGGACCACAGCGGAGCGTCCCAGCATGGCGTCGCCCCCCCCCGTCCCCCCCCCCTCGCCCCCCCTACCAGACCCCCCCTCTGAACTCCATACTTCTGGACCAAAAGGCGCTATTAGAGAAATCCTTCCTTTTTGACAATTTAATAGTGCAAACCAATCATGTGTGTGACACGCCTCATTCATCTCCCCGGAGAGACAAAGCCCGGTCTCTCCCGGCGTCTGGACCGCCGGACCCGCCAGTCAGGCCGCTCGCTATTTCCAGACCCCCGGACAATGTCTGCATTGTGGGGGACGCCCGGCGTGTTTGTGGAGCCCCCACAGGCCGGAGGAGTGGATGTTTTACCCCCAGGACGACGCATAATGTGGAGCATCACAGAGTGGGAAGTGAACGGGACTCGAACCCGGAACCCTGTCCTGAACCCTGATGGACAGACAGACCCAGAACCCTGCAGGACAGACAGACCCAGAACCCTGAAGGACAGACAGACCCAGAACCTGGATGGACAGACAGACCCAGAACCCTGAACCTGGACAGACACACCCTGAGCCCTGAAGTACAGATCCAGAACCCTGGGGGACAGACCCGGGACCCAGACAGACAGACCCTGAACCTGAACCCTTATGGACAGAAAGACAGACCCGGAACCCTTACGGAGAGTCCCGGGATGAGGCTTTCAGAGCAGGGCCCCATCCCTCCTCTGAAAGCCACGTCTCAAAGCCAGGGAGAGGAAAACACGGCTAAAATTGCTTGAATCCCAGAGTTATGAATTTGTTTGTGAATCAATTTGGGGGTTCTGGGTATTTTGCGAGTGGTGTTCCGGGTAACAAGCCGGGATGGCTCCCGGGAGACCCCCCCCCCCCCACCCTCCCTCACCGCTCGGCAATAAAAGCGACAGCAGCCCCCCTAGACTACTGTATAATTTTTAATATATATACAATAAATGTTCAATTTGTTTCCTGAAATGACGGGAAATAATAACGTCACATTGTGCAGCCATCCGTTACCGCCAGAGGATGTGCGTGTTGCCCCCCCCACCTGATTAATTCACCTGCGGATCGTGTTTGATAAGCAATAACAGGACCGGGGGACCGCCCCCCGGCCCACCGGCCAATGGGAGCGCAGCGTCCGCCGGCAAGGTGTGACTGTGGCGCTTTTTAATCTGTCAATATTGAATTAATTAAATTGGGATTAAAGCCTAATGCAGCAGTACAGCAGAGAGGGGGGGGGGGGGGGGGGGTTCCCAGCCTTACAGTGTCAACACCTCTGAGAGTTAGGGCCACACTTCATAACAACAAGGAGATAGTTTATAACCTCTGGTAACTCGCTCTTTGTCTGGGTTTGGTACTCTATGTCGTGTCATGAAGGCCGGTGGGCCTCAAACATTATCTCGGATGAAAGATGATCGCTGAGATGTTGGATTAGCTCGACTATTTGCCTGGTTAAAAGTAGGCTTCACAAATGATATGTAAATAGAGATGCACTATGCAGATGCATATACATAGTCATATGTAGATACTACAGATGATGCAGATTAGGGTGAAATCAGAGATTTCATCGACTGAATAACAGCGGGGTTATCTGACATTATTAGAGTGTAGGACTTAACACTCTACACACTCAAACTGGAGAGTTAATGTGTTGTTATTACTTTTTGAGTGGGATATCATTGCAACAAATATTTGATTAATCAAACACTTTAAGTGGGCTAGTCTGCATAATAAATATAGACCTGGACACAAATAGCAGTGGCAAGGCCACGTCTAGGCTAGGCTAGGCTACAGGCTAGCTTAAGGTAGAAGGCTATGCTATAGCAACACAGTGCACTGTTGGTGTCTGTGGGACTATAACTCGTATCTCACACATGTTTACATGATAGATTGATAATGCTTTGTAACAAAGGCCTGGATGCTAAGAATTGTATAGGAGTAAGTAGCTGTTGACTCTCTTAGATGCTTTCGAATATTCTCTCTGAACACCAATAAGGGGGGATGAATAAAGAACATCTTATCTCAGCGTAAGGCTATTGTTA
This sequence comes from Gadus morhua, assembly GCF_902167405.1. Lineage (NCBI taxonomy): Eukaryota > Metazoa > Chordata > Actinopteri > Gadiformes > Gadidae > Gadus > Gadus morhua. The sequence goes on from NC_044057.1 coordinate 12,510,594, forward strand.
GCTTACTATAGCTTGGTCTAAGCTAATAACGCTAAATCTCGCCGGCTAACCGCGGCTATATTTCGTGGTTATTGTTTAAACATTGTTCCAGTCCCCTCTGCCCCGACGTGTTGTGGCCCGGAGCGGTTTCCCAAACGGTCACGACCCCATGAGGGGCTCGGACCTCATGAGTGGCGCCATTATCCGTCGTGGGGACCAGAGACTCAGACACAGACCCCATTAACGGTAATGCTTTAACTAAACTCCACAATAAGGCAGCTGTGGTTTAAGTTCAACAAGGAAAGAGGCCAATCACGTATTAGGAAATAAAACAACGAACCCTACGGGGTTATATTTATTAGCTCGTTCTACTGCGGCACCCCTCAGGGTCTAGGGGTCCCTGAGGGACCCCCACTTTGACCACCCGGTCTGGAGCCTCAGGAGAGGTGTCCTTCTCTAGATCCTCAGTGTCCTTAGATCCTAAGTGTCCTTCTCTAGATACTAAGTGTCCTTAGACCCTAAGTGTCCTTAGGCCCTAAGTCCTTCTCTAGATCCTAAGTGTCCATAGACTCTACTTCGTTCTCTAGATCCTAAGTGTCCTTAGACCCTACTTCCTTCTCTAGACCCTAAGTGTCCTTATACCCTAAGTGTCCATAGATCCTAAGTGTCCTTATACCCTAAGTGTCCTTATACCCTAGTGCCCATATATCCTAAGTGCCCTTAGACCCTCAGTGTCCTTAGATCCTATGTCCTTCTCTAGAGGAGATCTATGAATTCTTTCTCTGCCGTCTTGAGTCTCTGCCTCCCACGGATTTGTTTTAACGCGAAGAATTCACCAGGAAAATAGAATAAATAAATAAAAGGTTAAGGTTTAGATATAAGTATACTTTTCATTCAATTTAGTCCGTAGTCTATATTTATAATTTATAATTTACACAAGCCATGAGTCGAGTCTTTAAAAATATATAATTGTTTCTTTTTTTGTTTATTCATAATTGTTGTCTTGTCATGAGTCTATTTTATTGTATTCGCAGGATGATCAATATATTATTACAGTCATCAGTCTATATTACAGCTAATATTTATGCTCATAATATATTTTATTGTCTATATTTTATGGTCGTCATGAGCCTATACTTAAATTCTATATTAGGCCTATATTGTCTTTGTGAATCGTACTATATTATATATTTCATGATTGTCGAGCATAAACATTTCCTCGAGCCTGAATGTTTAAAAAGGTTATTGTGGAAATGTGTTTGTGTAAATAAATGTGTGTGTGTGTGTGTGTGTGTGTGTGTGTGTGTGTGTGTGTGTGTGTGTGTGTGTGTGTGTGTGTGTGTGTGTGTGTGTGTGTGTGAGGGTGTGCGTGCGTGTGTGCGTTTGTGTGTGTGTTAATAAATGTGTGTGTTTTAATAAATGTGTGCGTGCGTGTAACTGTTTGTGTATGAATAAATGTGTGTGTGTAAATAAACGTGTGCATAAACGGCTGTGATGATTGTGTCTCTAATTGATTGTGTCATTATAGGGCTTTGTGCGTCTCTATAAACGGCGCGGTGTTGCAGTGTATTGTTCGAGGCTCCAAAAGGTCGTGTTTGAACTATCTGATGAATCCTGTGATTCCGCGACAGGCCGGCCGTGCTGTGACCGATGACGGAACGCCCAAACCATTTGTTGAGACAATCCCGAATCAATCCCTTCAGACCCCATTCAGCCGCAAACAAACACGCTTTCAGAGGACGGAGGAGGAACCAGTCCACTGCCCATGTGTAAACAGGAGAGTGGACTGGTTCAGGGTAACCCGGTTAGCGGGACTCGACCCAAAAGGCCGACACTCCCTCATCCTCTGATCTGAGTCAAACCAGGCGGACCCACAACTGGGTTTACATTCTTAGAATGAACCTTAAATACATTACTGAAAATAACAATATTTGTGTCAATAAGCCTTAGAATATATAATAATATTTAATAATATATAGGCCTATGTATAAATGTAAGCTATATGAATCCTGTGATTATATAGATTATATATATATAATGACAATACAATTATTAACATTATTAACCACACCAGAAAATAAAATAAATCGGAATAGTATTAGCCTTGTTGGTATTATTATGCAACAAATATTATTTGATGTCATAATTATAATAATATAGCCTATATCATCATCTTAAATGTAGGATATATGGTTTACTAATATCATTGTGAGGCCAATATTTCAAGTATTTCTATTTTGTTTATTTTATTTCATTGTGTACGTCGATGGCCGACATTTCCTCCAGATTCTTATTCTTCTTATTATTTATTAGTCCTATGTCAAGCGAATAAGCGCCGTTAGAGCTCCCTAGGTGAGACCATGCTGGTTGGAGGAGCGGGGTCTACCTGCCCGCGCGAGACCAGGCTAATGCAATTCTTATCATTTCGATCAATAATAAAATTACTAAAACTAAATATTGTTCAACCATCATCTTTAATTCTTTTTCGGATGCAACAGGCGGTGCGCCTGTTGCTTCTGAATAAGAAGAATGGAAAGCTATAAGACATTTATAAGATTATAAAGTTATAATATAGGCTAGTATAATAGGTTACTCTTATTAATAATAATAATAATAATAATAATAATAATAATAATAATAATAATAATAATAATAATAATAGCCTAATAATAATAAAAGACGGTGTAGAACAAAATTCAGTTGAGAGATGATGAATTGAGGACCGGACGGTCTCCATGCGGTCTCTCTGAGGCCGACGGGGGTCATTGGAGAGATCCTGTCGTGGATAAATGATCCGCGCGTGTAGTTCGGTGTCCATTAGGTGAATAGATATGTAATGTAAAATACATCCAAATTATAATATAGCCTATTACAGTCCAGTCGAACTGTTTGGGGAACGTGAAGCGGTTTCTTTGGGTTTGGCTTTTAAGCGGGCGGACGGGGCGATTCTGGGTCCTCTAGCCCGTCTGGAGCCGCTGCGCCCCCCGGAACCACCGGCTTCGCCCCTCGGGACCACCACCGTGGCCCCCCAGGACCAGCGGCTTGCCCGCCCCGAGACCACCGCCGTGGCCCCCGGAACCAGCGGCCGGTCCCCGTCTGTCTCCGGGGAACCAGGCTCTATAGGCCTACTCTCTCCGTATAGAGAATATAGCGTTGAAGAGGTTCGGTCGGCGAGGGGTTGAAGTCGAGGAGAATTGGAATTTTTAATGGCCTATTTTTATTCTTTATTTTAAGTCTGGCCGTTATGATTCATATAAAAGATGTTGCAGATAAACGTGACAAATAAAAACCACGACATGACCCTCTAAATAACGAGAATAACCATCTTCATGATTATTATAACAGCCTGGCGCTCTGATTTATGATGTGAGTTATTTATTTAATGTATTTATTGTATTATTTTGTATTTTATTAGAGGGTCGTTTTTTAAAGGCCTATTTTTATTCTTTATTTTGAGTCGTGACATTATGATCAATGATTAATGTAAAAAAACTTGGCGGATAAGTTAAATTAATAAATGTGACCAAACCTCACTGATGCCCGCAGCAAAACGCGACTGAACGCAGAAGGTTTAAACGCGTGAAAGTGAGACTTTTTGAGCCTTCCTGGGTCTGGCCCCCCGCGGAGAGGGGCTCCAGACGGCCGAAAGGTCCTCAAGGAATTCTCTCGTCACGACGTGACGAGCTTCTCTTAACGAACACTCCCGTTCACATCATTTCACCAAAGCACCGAAATCCACATTGTGTTCCTGACCGTGGATCAGATGTTTCTTCTGCTGGTGAGCAGTGGAGCGGAGAGCCACGCGGAAGATAGAGAGGACACTGAAATAGAGAGGATACTCACATCTCTGACGACCTTCTGTCATTACGCGCTGCTTCCCAACACGATGGTTTCCAAACTCTGCGACTATTTCTCAGGGATTCTCTTTAACAAGTGAAAGTTGGCTTCCGCCTCCTGCCCCATTTTATACATGATGAGCCGTCAGTAATGGGATTATTAAACAAAAACGTTTCAGGCGGCTGGCGTTAACCTTTTTTAATGCCTAATTAGGTTTTGCAAAGAAATAATTAGATTCTCCAGTGCTTACACTGCCTATATTTTCAAATGGCGTCCACAGACAACACTCTGTGCCAACCCTCTTGGATCATACGTGGTAGGCTACTGTAGCAGTCATATATACGATTTTAAAACATGTTGGGACCAAATAAGATGCACTTAGAGCTAAAATAATTATCTTCAACCCGGTGAAAGCTCGTTCATGAAAAACCTAAATAAAACCGGTCGAGCGGCGACCTCTGGTGGCGGGACGCGGAACTATACCACCGTTTAGATTATATTTACCGGTATAATTATATATATATAATAATAATAATAATAATAATAATAATAATAATAATAATAATAATAATAATAATAATAATAATAATAATATATATATATATATATATATATATATATATATATATATATATATATATATATATATATATATATATATATATATATATTTATCTGGGTCATCTAACCCAATAGATTTTTCATATATATATATCGGAGTAACATTCTGCAGAAACAGGGAACCGAGGCTTAACTGTGGTATTTTTTGAACGATATATACTACTGACATTCACGCATCATTTATTAGGTTAATCTTGAATTGGTTTAAATAGATCATAATTTGGTAAAACTACCGGTCTTGCGTGGTCTCCTCCTTTGTCCTTCCCTTGAGCCGGGGTGTGACAGTGTACAAAACAATGTATTCAGGGTCCAGAGACATTATTTTATTATGTTAAGATGAATCTGTGCTTGATTCAAGTATAGGCCTATACGTGTAGCAGGCTATTCATACATAAATATATGCATCGAGGAGCATCAACCGATAGTTATCATCGAGGCTATAGAGGCTTGAGTGTGTATCTTCTGTTGAGAGCTGTGGTTAGGCCTACATCCTATATGGATGGTCCCAGTCCCGTTGGACGATTCGTGTTCTCCTCACACACAAACACACACGCACGCACGCACGCACGCGCGCGCACGCACGCACACACACACACACACACACACACACACACACACACACACACACACACACACACACACACACACACACACACACACACACACACACACACACACACACACACACACACACAGAAAAATAAGAAACATGTCCGCAGGGTACCATAGTCATGTCTACAACAGCGCTCGGCCGCCCTCTCGTGGCAGTTCTACAAAATAACAGGTGTGCGTTAAAATAAATATATAAAATCGAAACTCTGGACAGGAATACTTTCCACCTGTAGTTTACGCAGTGACAAACAGTTCTTTATTATTATTTATACATGTATACTTGTAAATGTTTAAGTCCAGTTATACCCTTGTATTCATAAACATTACAACGACAAGACCATCGGACTACATGGATTGTGAAATCCAACTGAAGCAGTGCAGCGCGTAAGTATCGCGATAGTAATTCCCTTCGGGATCGAGAGGAGGTCAGCTGATCGTTTCACCGGAGCACCGTGGGACTCTGAACGCCGTCATCACGAGCCCACCGGAGGATCATTCATCCGCTTATTCAGCCCGTAAGTGGCTTTAAAGTCTTATTCCGTGAACATGTAGCCCGGTGCCGCCGTGTTCCCCTCCCCTTGAGCGGCTCTTCGGGCGGTCTCCTCCCGGGACGCTCCGCGTTACCTGAGCGACTAGCTACAACACGGCTAACATGTTAGCATGCTGAGCTAGCACTGGCGAGAATATTCTAGACATCCTGCTGGTTCAGCGCTAGTGCTAATGCTAATACTAGTGCTAGTGTAGCCTGTGCACTGGGCTCTGCTAGTGGTGCTGCAGCTAAGGTGCTAGTGCTAGTGAGTGCTAATGCTAGTGCTAATGCAGCCTGGCCACTGGGCTCTGCTAGTATTGCAGCAGCTAATGTGCTAGTGCTACTGGTTGTGAAGGGGTGAGACCCTGTGTGTGTGTGTGTGTGTGTGTGTGTGAGTGTGAAGGGGTGAGACCCTGTGTGTGTGTGTGTGTGTGTGTGTGTGTGAGTGTGAAGGGGTAAGACCCTGTGTGTGTGTGTGTGTGTGTGTGTGTGTGTGTGTGTGTGTGTGTGTGTGTGTGTGTGATGGGGTGAGACGAGACCCTGTGTGTGTGAAGGGGTGAGTCCCTGTGTGTGTGAAGGGGTGAGACCCCGTGTGTGTGGAGGGGAGAGTCCCTGTGTGTGTGAAGGGGTGAGACCCCGTGTGTGTGGAGGGGAGAGAGCCTGTTTGTGTGAGGGGGTGAGACCCTGTGTGTGCGAAGGGGTGAGACCATGTGTGTGTGAAGGGGGGAGACCCTGTGTGTGTGGAGGGGTGAGACCCTGTGTGTGGAGGGGTGAGACCCTGTGTGTGTGGAGGGGTGAGACCCTGTGTGTGTGGAGGGGTGAGAGCCTGTTTGTGTGAGACCCTGTGTGTGAAGGGGTGAGACCCTGTTTGTGTGAAGGGGTGAGATCCGGTGTGTGTGTGTGAAGGGGTGAATCGTGGAGTGGTGAGACCCTGTGTGAAGGGAAGGGGTGAGTCCCTGTGTGTGTGAAGTGGTGAGACCCTATGTTTGTGGAGGGGTGAGGGCCTGGGTGTGAATGGTGAAGGGGTGAGGGCCTGTGTGTGTGAAGTGGTGAGACCCTATGTTTGTGGAGGGGTGAGGGCCTGGGTGTGAATGGTGAAGGGGTGAGGGCCTGTGTGTGTGTGAAGGGGTCAATGGGGAAGGGGTTAGAGCAAAGTGAGGCAACAGGACGGTCTCTTAAGGAGGTGCTGATCCGTGTTTTCTTTTTCCTACAGCAAAACAAAGACGTTAATCCTCCGAAGATGTCCGACACCGACCAGCAGACCCCGCCCCCGGCCCCACGCACAGGGCCCCTGGTGAGTGGGGCCCTCCTACATCCAAAGAAATGCTCTATAGAACCTCTCTAGGACCCCTCTATAGAACCTCTCTATAGAACCGCTCAATAGAGCCTTTCTAGGACCTCTCTAGGAACCCTTCTATAGAACCTCTCTATAGAACCTCTCTAGGAACCCTCTATAGAACCTCTCTATAGAACCTCTCTAGGAGCCCTCTATAGAACCTCTCCATAGAACCTCTCTAGGACCCCTATAGAACCTCTCTAGGACCCCTATAGAACCGCTCTAGGACCCCTCAATAGAACCTCTATAGAACCGCTCTATATAGCCGCTCTAGGACCTGTAGAATGTTGGCTCTATAGAACCTCTCTAGGAACCCTTCTATATAACCTCTCTGTAGAACCTCTCTAGGAACCCTTCTATATAACCTCTATAGAACCTCCCTAGGAACCCTTCTATAGAACTTCTCTAGGATCCCTCTATAGAACCGCTCTCAAAACCTATTTTAAGAACTGCTCTGTATAACCTGTCCATAGAACCCGTCCTTTAGTCTGCATATAGCAGCAGTAGCTATAACCTCTATATAATCCCTATAAAACCACTCTGTGCAATCTCTCGATAGAACCTCTATTAAACCTCTCTAGAACCTCTATTAGCAGCGTCACTGACAGCCCTGACTGACAGGATTGTGCGTCGATAGGAAACATTAATAGATGTCGATCAGGAATTGTCATGTATAGTAAACTGATGTATTTTAGACAATATTGCTTTCCATTTCCTTCAAACATGGTATTGATCAGAAAGCTGTTCCTGAATGTGATGTTACGGGCTGAAGTCATCTTTAAGGCAGATATAACTGTTGGGGTGTGAGTGTTATCTTGAGCCTGAACTGGGCCATCTTATCTCACTCCTTCATTAACAAACCCTACACCTCACTCTTTCGTTAAAAGGCATCACTCCATTAACACACCTCACCCAGTAATGACGATGCCTAACTCCTTCACTGTCCTGGGGGACAGGATGTGTTGGGATGGTACTCTTCTCTGCTTTGAATCGCTGAACTTTTTCCTCCGCAGCAATTCCTGCTGAGCAACAAGCTGGAGACGGCCATGTGGCTGTCCCGGCTGTTCACCGTCTACTGCTCCGTCATGTTCATCCTGCCGCTGCTTGGGTACGTCTGGGGCCCCGGGGGGCGGGGGGGGGGGGGACATGGTCCTTGGTAAAGTTGTTCTGATATCTATGCCAGTAGCATGAATTCCGCCGTAAATGCAGCATTGGGTAATGCGAGTACGCAAGTTTATGTTCCGAAACAGATACTAGCTCATTTACTACTTCACAAAGAACTTCACAAACAGTGCAGTGTTATGCTGCGTTCGTATGCTGCGTTCGTTAACCTACGTGCGTTGGAGCTACCAAGTCAGAAAAGCATAGATGCATGGACCCTTAACTCCAAGGACCCAACTGTATTATTATAATCATAGATTATGAATGTAAATGATCAAGCTCGGACTATACTCAAGATCAGGAATCGGTATCGGGAAGGAACAAATGTTATGGGAACGTCTCTAGTCCTAATGGTGGGGGTTCTTAGACTTGACCTGGGACTGTGCAGGGGAGACAGAGCTGACCTTTGACCTTTGTGGAGGAGGGTTGGGCGTAACCCAGTGCGGCGGCATCAGCTGAACTGAGACCCCCGGTGACGTGCTGAAGGGTTGGCTGGGCGGGGGTTATCAGTGTGTGGGTCAGCCGACTGAACCAGGTGGACAAAGACTGGAAGATAGGACCTGGAAGACGTTTAGACTTATTTACATACTCTAAAGGGCTGACTATGGTCCCACGTTCACGTACAAGAGGGGGTTATGGACTGCTTACGTCCTTGCGCACCCTCCTTGCATCCACCGCAAGGGCCTGACGTTTGCCTCCAAAATATTGTAAACTTCCGTCGAGGTGAGGGGCTGTGATTGGTCAGCTTACTAAAACCTGGCGTAGAACCATAAAGGTTCAGGACTTCATCAAAGAATCTGCGTGGTAGTTGCGTGAACGTGCAACCATAATCAACCCTGTGTGTGTGTGTGTGTCTTGCAGGGCGCACGCGGCGGCTAACTTCTACCAGCGCGCCCTGCTGGCCAACGCCCTGACCAGCGCCCTGCGGCTGCATCAGCGGCTGCCCCACTTCCAGCTGAGCCGGGCCTTCCTGTCCCAGGCGCTTCAGGAGGACAGCTGCCACTACCTGCTGTACTCCCTCATCCTGGTCAACTCCTACCCCATCACCAGTATCCTCCTTGTAGTGCTTGTAGTGTTTACATGAGGAGAGTTGCTCCGCAGCTTCTGAAAAAGACTCACTTGTTCAGAGTTCACCTGTACGTCCTGGCACATGAATATAGTACTAAGTTGTGTAGCATCTTATCCTAGCTATCTGTGTTGTATACGGGTATACTGGCACCCCATCATTAAATTTAGTCTAACCCGCTACAAGGTCACAAATGTACTTGTTGTAAGTCTCTTTGGGTAACGGCGTCTGCTAAATGCCCTAAATATGTAAATCTGGGTTTCGTCAACACGTATAAGGGGTCAGCCCACCACGTGCTACGGCCCACTGGGTAGGAGATCTACCCATCATGCATCTGTACGATTTGTGTCGAGCCACTCTGCTAGATCCTTAACCAGAGTTCCCAGTGAGCATCTTCCCAGTCTTCCTCTTCTCTCTACTCCACGCCACCACCTACACCAAGAAGGTCCTCGACGTAAGTCCACCCCCTACCGAGCACCAACATCGCCCTACAGCACTAGCGTGATGTAGAACACGCACCAGCAAGGCCCTGAAGTACTACAACTGAAGCCAGCAGGGTGTGGTCACCAAGTTTGACGGTCATGTCTAACAAAGGGCTCCACTGACGGGTCGGAGGTTCGTTACTGCCGTCGCTAACGAGGTTGTTGGCAACATGCCGCGCTGTGTTGAAGGGGACAGGTTGGACTAGTAGGAGGACTGCTCTCACTGCGGAGATGGAACCCAATGCAGTGGCGGGATGGGGTCACAAACCGGCCATTTTGTTTGTCAATACGTCAGTTTAGTTGGAAGTAGAATTCACAGCACCACAAGCTAGTGTGTCCCTGTCTGACTAAGGTCTTATTGAGTGTGTCCTGGTTTGAGTCTTACTGAGTGTGTCCTGGGTTGACTACGGTCTTATTGAGTGTGTCTTGGTTTAAGTCTTACTGAGTGTGTCGTGGTCTGAGTCTTACTGAGTGTGTCCTGGTTTAAGTATTACTGAGTGTGTCCTGGTTGTTCTGGGGGTCTTACTGAGTGTGTCCTGGTTGTTCTGGGGGTCTTACTGAGTGTGTCCTGGCTTGTCTTACTGAGTGTGTCCTGGTTGTTCTGGGGGTCTTACTGAGTGTGTCCTGGTTGTTCTGAGGGTCTTACTGAGTGTGTCCTGGTCCCTGCAGTCCGTGGGCCCCACCAGCCTCGGCTTCATAAGGAACTTCCTGGACAAGCTGACGGCCAACCAGCAGAATATCCTGAAGTTCATCGCCTGTAACGAGATCTTCCTGATGCCCGCCACCGTCTTCATGCTCTTCAGGTAGGGACCGCTGGCCAGCTCCTGCTATCATTATCCTCCTCCTTAGATTACTGGGGAGCACTTTGGAACATCTGGCTTTAAATGTTCTATTGAAACGCAATCATCTTGATAGTATTGTTATAATGGACCATAACTCAATTAGTCTGGTCAGTTTTTTGTAGCACCAGTATGTAGGACTGTTGATATTCTCCTGGCTAGTAGAAGCTAATGAATGTGGGCCTTGATGCCAGCAGCTCTGAGCCTGATCTTGTTGTGTGAAAGTGTGTTCTGAATGTGAGCCAGTGAGGTGCTAGTCGGTTTGAAGAACTGGAACTTCATGTAGGCACATATTGTATGTTGTACGTGCTGGCACGTAATGTACGAATTAAGTGCATACAATTTAGGTACACATTAACTGCGTACAGTAAGAATGTTATATGAACATCCTTACTGTACCGACAGCGATATGTTGTTTCTTCTTCTGACAAATTGACTTATTGTATGTCGCTCTGGATAAAAGCGTCTGCTGAATGTAAACGTTTTACTGCTCTCAATATGCTCCTCCTGAAATAGTTACCGCTGCTCTTGTTAATGTTGACTGTCTCTCTCCAGTGGTCAGGGTTAATGTTCTTGTCTCTCTCCAGTGGTCAGGGTTAATGTTCTTGTCTCTCTCCAGGGGTGAGGGTTAATGTTCTTGTCTCTCTCCAGGGGTGAGGGTTATTGTTGTCTCTCTCCAGTGTTCAGGGTTAATGTTCTTGTCTCTCCAGTGGTCAGGGTTAATGTTCTTGTCTCTCCAGTGGTCAGGGCAGTATGCTGCAGCCCTTCATCTACTACCGGTTCCTCAGCCTGCGCTACACGTCCAGGAGGAACCCCTACTGCCGGTAAGCTAGGCCGCCAACGCTTAGCCCGCCAACGCTTAGCCCGCCAACGCTTAGCCCGCCAACGCTTAGCCCGCCAACGCTTAGCCCGCCAACGCTTAGCCCGCCAACGCTTAACCTCTTTAACTCTAGGCCGTTAACTCCTAGCACAGCGAGAGCGGTGGGTGGTCGTGGCTGTCTGCATGCTGACCTGTATGTTTATTGGTTTATCTGTATCAAACATGTTTATCTGTTTTGTACGTTGTCCACGGTCATCTCTACTCTTATCCACTAATCTGTTGGTTCACGCGTTCATCTTGACGTTTATCTGTTTCTACCTTAGTAGTCCGTTTTAGTTCTTCCGTGCACTGTATACGTCTGTCTGTCTGATCCCCTTTGTGTATCGTACACTCTTCTATCTGTGTAACGTACGTTGTTCTCCCTCCCCCCCAGCACCCTGTTCACGGAGCTGCGCGTCCTCCTGGAGCACTTCATCATGAAGCCCACCTGCCCCGCCTTCTTCAGGAAGATGTGTCTGAGCAGCATCGCCTTCGTCAGCCGCCTGGCGCCCACCGGGGTCTGAGCCCCCCCCACCCCCCACCCCCCACCCCCACACTCCTTTGTTTTGGTTTTAAACTTCTTGGGTCGCCCCCCCCGGCCCGCCGAGAGGGACCAGGCTCAAACTCGGGGAGGGGAGGAACAGACGTTACCATGCCAACAGAAGAAAACGTTCTCTGAATGTCCACCAATGTTTTTTTCCCTGCTTCTCCCTCTATCTCTCTCTCCACGTACGGTTGCCGTCGACGTCCGGCCTGCTAGCACTGAGCCGTCTTGCTGTCTCTTTTTCATTTTTATTTTTATTTTCTGTTTATATAATCTTACACCCGGACTTTCTTCTTTGCTCCTCCCCCCTTCCTCCCCATGCCCCGCCCCCCCAATCGGTTGTGACGCCTGGAAGGGCGTGGTCTGTCCCCAGGGTGGGAGGAGCTACGTCGTGCTGAGGCTGTAGCTCCGCCCCTCGGTACCATGGTCTTATTTATGTGATGTCTGCTGGCCGTGGCCACGGTAGCGCTCTGAGATTATTGACGGTTGGGTGGCGTTTTTTTCACACCGCACTCCGATAGGCCGCATGGATGAGGAGGGGGGGGGGGGGGGGGAGATATTTCTATTCATTTTTTTCTGTATAACCTTTGGATTTTATGATGTCTTACTACTTGTGCTATTAAACTTCTAATAATTGCCATTAACTTAAGTTTAGCTGCATCGGTTGGGGTAGGTAGGTGTGTCTTGATAAGTAACATGTATTTTAAATTTGAAGGTCTATTGTACACAAGTTGCGCTGAATTATCCACTATTTCCATGTTTGGGGTTCCGGGAGTGAATGTGAGCGGCCAATCGCATCGCGGCTGAACCTCCCCGTCTGAACTCTGATTCGTTCATCCGCTTCCTGCTAGTGTCGCTTCCTGGAGTACCGCATGTTCTGATTTTTTGACATGTTAAATGTATTTATTTGCGTATTCAAAATTCTATGTTTGTAGATAGTAATAATAATTCCTTAAATGAATAAAATATTAAGATTAAATAAGAATGATTCTGAATGCGTGACATGTTTCGATCTAACTCGAGTCTAACTTCAACCTGAATTAATGTGCAACTTTTGCACCAAACCTGTACCTTTAAAATCAAATCATTGGAATATGGTGGAAGATGTTTCCCTTTAGTTCGGAGTATGATATTATTTTTTATTTCTTATAAGTATATATTTTCTTATTTATAGATTTTTTTTACATTTTTTTTTAGTAAAGCAGGAACTTTATTACATGCTTTTATTTTTCTTGGTTTGAAACAGTGCAAACATTTATTATAAGAGTTTATTGTTTACCAAATAGTGAGCGGAGCGGGGAATATGAGGCCAACCAATCAAAACGTGTCTACATCCATGACGGCGACGCTTGGCCAACCAGGTGCACGCTTGGTGGGATGCTTCGTTGCCAGGACAACGGGCCAGTGCGTCCACCTGTTGTGAAGAACGTTTCAGCGAGACGTCCACCAGAGCAGTGATGGACTCATCGGTTAACGTTGTCCAGCTGTAGTTAGTCATGTGTCGGGGTTAGTGGTAGCGGGTTGAAAGCTAGGCTAACAGAAGCTAACAGCAGGCTAATGCTAACGTAAAACCACCTCGCTAATCCCCGTGTGTCGGATAATCCTGACCGCTCCTCGGCTGCTCCTCCATCACCGCTCGGTGCCATGAACGGCTCTTCTCTGAGGTACCAATCTGTCCTATGATCTGAACAGCAGCCCCCGGTTCTCAGCCGTGTCTCCTCGTCTCCTCTACCATTGTCTCCTCCACCCCCTGAGGTCAAGGTCTTCTCTCAGCCGTGTCTCCTCCACCCGCTGTGGTCCCGCTCCACTGACCACCATGGAACTCCACCTGAACCGAGTGGATTACATGCAGGTGATCCTAAGTATCACTAAATTGTGTCCACGGTCAGATCTAGCTGAGCACGACATCAGCTGTACTTCTTAAAACACATTCATAATCTAACGTGTGATATATCTGATCGAGACGTTCACGTTTATGACCCACAGGTCGGGGTCACCTCCCAGAAGACCATGAGACTGCTGCCAGCCCTGGGGAAGAAGACCACCCAGAAGGTACTGGTGGTCTGACTGGGGGAGGTCAGCATCTTAAATCCTGTCCTGAACATCACACTGATTTCATCTTCCTCTTCCTCAGGTGGCTGTTGCAGACCAAGACGGCGTGGTGACGTGTTTTGGGATGAAGAAGGGCGAGCCGGTGGTAGGTGTCTCTGTACTGTCTCTCTAAATGTTTCTCTACCGTTTTTGTACATGAACACAACGTTAATAAGCAGAACGCTCTCTCAACAGTTCTGTTTATCGTCTATCATTTTGTTTTCAACTTTAAATCGTCTTCAGTTGACTTTGGTTTTAAATGTGCTTTATAAACCTTGACCCGACCTGTGTGTGTGTGTGTGTTTGTGTGTCCAGCCCGTGTTTAAGACCCTGCCCGGTCAGAAGGTGAGCCGTCTGGACCTGGGGGGGGCGCTGGGGACCCCCCAGGAGAAGATCTTTGTGTGTTCGGGATCCGAGGTCCGCGGCTTCACCAAGAAGGGGAAACAGTTCCTCACCTTCGAGGCCAACCTCACCGAGAGCATCAATGCCATGTAGGAGCTAGGGGCTAGGAGCTAAGCCTTATTACACTAGCATGAGGCGCTAGGAACTGCTCCTCTTTACACTGGACACTAGCATTAGCATCAATATTAACATTTACACTTCTACTAACATTAATATTTACTCTAACATTAGCATTACATTTTTCAGAAACATTAACATAAGCATTTACACTAAACTTTACACTAACTTTACATTAACTTTTACATGAGCATTTAAAACAGTTACAACACCAACACCATTAACAGTCGTATTTATGCTAACATACCTACTATCCAGTAACTCTTCCATTTCATACCCTTTCCTCTGATTGGCTGTGACACTAACCCTCCTTCTGATTGGCTGGTCAGGCGCGTGTCGGGGGCGGACCTCTTCGTGTGCGCTAGCTACATCTACAACCACTACTGCGACTGTAAGGACCAGGACTACTTCCTGTCCGGAGACAAGATCAACGACATCACCTGTGTGACCTCACCGCACCTGGAGCGCACCGCGCCTGTCCTCGCCTGCCAGGACCGCCTCCTCAGGGTGCTGCAGGTAGGTGTGGTCAGGTTGGGTGGGGTTAGGGTCGTTAGCCACACCTCCAGGTGGGTGGGGTTAGGGTCGTAAGACACACCCCCAGGATTTCAGCATATTATGTGTTCATTCCTAACTGTGAGTGTAACCATGCAGGGCTCAGAGCTCCTGTATGACGTGGAGGTCCCCGGCCCCCCCTCAGTCCTACAGCTGTACAACAAAGATGGAGGCAAGTCACCCCTCGTCCCATTCATCGAAATGGAAGTCATTAGCAGACTCCTCCCAGGAGAGAGTGAGGCTGAGCCCCCTGGTTGGCGCCCTGCGCGGCTGACTCCAGCGTTGGTGTGGAAATGTGTGCATGAATGGGTGAATGTTGGGCCATGTTGTAAAGCGCTTTGAGTGAACACTGGTTAGAGAAGCGCTGTATAAATGCAGTCCATTTACCATCAATATTCAATCTGATAATGCTTTATCCAAACAAAGACACACACCAAAGAACAGCACCTACTAGAACAGGTCGGCTCCAACTACGGTCTGGAAGCTGACCCGCGTCCTGTTGACCCCTGACTACAGGTGAGGACGTGCTCTACGGGACAGCGGACGGTAAGGTGGGCCTGCTGAAGATGGGCGAGTCGTCAGCGAGCGCCCAGTGGGAGATGGACAATGAGCAGAAGAAAGGAGGTACTGGTCACACTGTCCATGGGTTCATGGGCCACACGGAGTAAAACTACGTGAATAAATCACTACAAATAAATCGTACTTAAAGTAGTGTTAACTTAATATATATAATACTACTACATGGAATAAACTTGTCTGACGCATTCCTTCCTTCTTGACTTTTAATCGTATCATTATAAAATATTTTGTTCTCACATATTTTGGACACGTATTTAGAATTCAACAATGTTGTTTGAATCATCACAAAACAGAACTACTGTACATATGAGACATTTTGAGCCAGTGAGTCAGTGAGAAAGATGCACTGCCTTGTTTGCCTAGTTTTGCTCATCCTGAGACACTCATGCAGCTTCTCATAGGTCATGGAGCAACGTGCCCTTGTTCTGATGGCATTCATATGAGAAAAGCTAGACTCACACGTATCGGTTGAGCCAGACATTGTCAGAATAAGTGATGCCAGTTCCTGATTGTGGGGTACTGATACTGGCTAGTATCACCAGCTACACACAGAAACCTGATTTGCATGCAACTATGTTTCTCCTTTATTTTATTTATTTTTTGCTTGCAACCTCTTGCGGGCCAGAAAAAATGTAAGAGGGGCCGCATTTGGCCCAAGGGCCGCTAGTTGAATAGGCCTGTAGTAGACTCTTATTCACACTGTCCAGAGGGATGTAGCACTCTTATTCACACTGTTCAGAGTGATGTAGCACTCTTATTCACACTGTTCAGAGTGATGAAGCACTCTTATTCACACTGTTCAGAGTGATGTAGCACTCTTATTCACACTGTCCAGAGTGATGTAGCACTCTTATTCACACTGTTCAGAGTGATGTAGCAGACTCTTATTCACACTGTCCAGAGTGATGTATCACTCTTATTCACTCTATCAAGAGTGATATATAACTCTTATTCACTCCAATCAGAGCGGTGTAGCACGCATATTCACTCTGTGCAGAGAGATGTAGAACTCTGAATCACAATAGTCAAAGCGGTGTAGCACTCGTGTTCACTCTATTCAGAGTGATGTAGCAGACTCCTCAACCCGAGACTAGCCGGGTGTAGCATGTGGGTGGAGGCGGGGTCACGGCGTGTGGTTGGAGGCGGGGTCACAGCATGTGGGTGGAGGCGGTGTCACAGCCTGTGGTTGGAGGCGGGGTCACAGCGTGTGGTTGGAGGCGGGGTCACAGCGTGTGGTTGGAGGCGGGGTCACAGCTTGTGGTCTTCCTCCGCCCTCCAGGGGTCCTCTGCATCGACACCTACGACATCACAGGGGACGGAGTGGCCGACCTGCTGATTGGCCGGGACGACGGCGGCGTGGAGGTGTACGGCTTCGACGACTCCGGGGAGCCAGCGCTGCGCTACGAGCACGTGAGTCTGAGGCCGGACTGCTCCTCCTCACCGGAGGGGGTCACAGACCAGGCCCGGAGTGGCTAATTGGGAGGTCTGGGACCATTCCCGATTGGCCGGTCTGACTTTTGGGCTGCGAGTGCCGGTGTTCAATTATTATTTATTTGTTTTGGGCCTCGGTGCGGGGTCACTCAATTAAATTCAATTCAATTTTATTTGTATAGCCCTTAATCACCATTACAGTCTCAAAGGGCTTAACAGGCCAAATATTTATGACACCCCCCTTTACCCATGCCCCCACACGGGCAAGAAAAAACTCCCTTGAAATCAGCAAGGAAGAAATCTTGAGAAGAAACACATAGTAGGGGATCCCTTCTTCCAGGGATGGTCAGGAGTGCAATGGGTGCCACAATTGACATAGAGGTAAATACATGCACATCATATTTGCATGTATGTCTCTCTGTTCCGATACCATTCTCACTCCCAACTGGTAGGAGCCTTACACTGCGCCCAGTGCCCACTTGCCGTTGTACTTAGGCCACATGTTCCCCAGGGCTGAAAAAGGGTCCCACTCCGGCCCTGGTCAAGACCCCTACTGGGAGGGGGTCAAGAAGACCCCTACTGGGAGGGGTCACGGCACCTGCAGAGTTTTTGATAGAGATGTTCCGATACCATTCTTTCCTTCCCGATTCCTGAACTTGAGTTTCGGCTGATATCGGGTACATATCGATACAGTATCTAGCATCGTAACTACTAATATAACCTGTTCTAGATTGTTCTTGAACTAGATTAATTACATTTATAATCAATATTTATAATGATACATTTCTATTCTTGTAGTTAGCGTCCAAGTGTCCGTCCATGTTTTTCTGTCTTGGTAGCTCGATCGCACGTAGGTCGGAGATGACACGTTTACCGTTCCGACTTTCCTCCTCTGACCGTTAAGGATTGCAATATAACTACGTATTGGGATGATCTCTGTTCCCTGGGTAGTAAATGAGTAACGTGATGGTATCATAACATTGACTTGCGTACTCGCCGATACCCGATACTGTGTTTTCGGCAGTATCGGAGGAATTTCAGATACCGGTATCGGTATCTGAACAACTCTATTTTTTTTTGCTGCACCTCATATTTCTAACGGCGGCCAAATTTTTGTATGGGAGTCCGGTCTGGACGGTGTAGTTCTCTGTCATCAGTTCATTTAGCCATCAGCTGCCTGATTAACTGTTGCTTTATTAAAGGTAGAGTGTGAGAACCTGACGGCTCCCCCCCCTCCTCCAGGTGTTGTCAGAGAGCGTGACGTCCATCCAGGGGGGGTGTGTCGGAAAGGACTCCTACGATGAGGTCATCACCGCCACCTACACAGGTGATGGTTGATCTGTCGCGGTGTGTTGATGTGTGTCTCGTTGTGTTGACGTGTCTCAGTGTGTCACGTTGTGTTGACGTGAGTCACGTGTAACTGTGTGTTGTTGTGTTGACGTGGTGCTGTGTGTTACTGTGCGTTGGTGTGTCGTGTTGTATTGATGTGGTGCGGTGTGTCACTGTGTGTCGCCTTGTGTTGACCATGTGCGGTGTGTTACTGTGTGTTGGTGTGTGTGTTGTGTTGACGTGGTGCTGTGTCGCGTTGTGTTGACGTGGTGCTATGTGTTAATGTGTTACTGTGTGTTGCTGTGTAGTGGTGTGTTTGTCTGTTACTGTGTGTTGGTGTGTGTTACTGTGTGTCGTGTTGTATCGATAGGGTGCAGTGTGTTGCTGTGATGCGTTGTGTGTTGACGTGCTGCTGTCTCCAGGCTGGGTGACCGGTCTGACCACAGAGCCCCAGAAGGCTGAGGCGGGGCCCGGGGACGAGCTGCGCATGAGCAAGGAGACCCAGACCAAAGTGGCCGCACTCAGGTACAGAGCCTGGGGACAGGGCCAGGGGACGGAACCAGGGGAAAGGGCCAGGGGACAGGGCCAGGGAAGACCCACGCCTTACTACACCACCCATAACTCGACTGTACTACGCCCATACATGTAACAACATTTAATTTCATATCCCCTAAGCACATACAGGTCAAACCTTTAACTACACTACCCATAAGGCACCATTACACGACCGACAACCAACCATTAACCACATTGTAACACGTGCATTCGTGTTCAGTCGTGCAGTGCCTACATTATCCACGATGCCCCTGTGTGTCCCAGGCTGGAGCTGGAGCAGCTGCAGGGCCAGGTGCTGCAGGGCCGCGAGCGCTACCAGCAGACGGCGCAGTCCCCATCGGCCGTGTCCGCCGTGCCCGTGTTCAGCATCAACGACAAATTCACCCTCTGCCAGGACGACGCCAGCTACAGCCTGACGCTGGAGGTCCAGACCGCCATCGACAACCTGCTGCTGCAGGTCAGCGACGCGGGGCTGTCGCGGGGCTGTCGCGGGGCTGACGCGGGGGCTGACGGCCCTGGAGGAGAGGAACACAGCTGCCTTCATCTGAACATAGGACAGTGTGTGTGTGTGTGTGTGTGTGTGTGTGTGTGTGTGTGGGGGCATCACAATGTCACTTGCATTAGCACGGTGGAAATCACGATGGCATGTTTATTAGCATGGTAAGCCTCACATTAGCATTTGTATTAGCATGTTTAGCCTCAAATAGCATGTGTATTAGCTTGTTGAGGATCAAAGCATTGTGGTACCCAGTATATTAGTGCTGTTGGAGGCTAAAACATGCTAAAACACCTGCTCTTGTGATGCTAAACAAGCTTATACAAATGCTTTCGTTATGCTAAACAAGGTAATACACATGCTATTGGTGGCTAAACCTGCTCACACAATGCTATTGTGAGGCTCAATATGCCAATACACGTGCAATCGTGAGGTTGAGTATGCTTATAAACATGCTCTTTTGATTCCCGTGATGTGCATGAACGCTAATGATGAGGTGCAGCATGCTAGTCCAGAGGAGCTAACGGCTAGGGCTAGCCTGCTCACTGCTGTGTGTGTGTGTGTGTGTGTGTTTCCCCAGAGCGACGTGCCCATCGACCTGCTGGACGTGGATAAGAACTCGGCCGTGGTCAGCTTCAGCGAGTGTGACTCAGAGGTGAGGCTCAGGTCAAAGGTCACAGCCGCCCCACCGTACCCTCTGCTAACCCGTGTCTCCGTCTGACCTCAGCAGCCCAACGGGAACTTCCTGCTGGCCACGTACCGTTGCCAGGCCAACACCACCAGGCTGGAGCTGAAGGTGAGCCGGCCCTCGTCTTCATCACCTCCTCTTCCTCCCTCCTGGTCAGACCTGGGGAGGAAGAGGAGGATGGATGGTATACCTGATGGATACTCAGCCTTCCTCCTCCTCCTCCTCCTCCATCATGTAGCTCCTAGCGTTAGCAGCGGGGCTAACAGAGTACGGCTCTGCTGTTGACGTCTCGTAGCGCAGCAGGACTCCCTGGGGTTTGGGGGTCAGGGGTCACATGAGGACCAAACGTGGTCCCACACGCGTTGCCCTTCTCGGTCAGAGGACCAGAGGCCGCCCAGCTCCTGGATCAGGGCCTGGTGTGAGAGTCCACAGAGCTGGAGATGGAGATTGGTTTCACTTTCACTTTCAGTATCACTCGGTGTGTGTTCCCAGCAGGAGACAGACCATAATACTGTGTTCCAGGTGCGGTCCATCGAGGGTCAGTACGGGACCCTGCGGGCCTACGTCACGCCCCGCCTGCAGCCCAAGACCTGCCAGCTCCGTCAGTACCCCATCAAGCCGCTCTCGCTCCACCAGAGGACCCACAGCCTGCAGCAGGAGCGGTCAGCACCGCCCTAATACTACACCTCTTATCTCTACTTATCTCTACTTATCGCTACTCGTCTTTTCCACCTTCACATCTCACTTCTTATCTCTTCTTATCTCTACATTTCCCTGTCTTTCTCCCCCCCTCACTCCCGCTCTCATAACTAAAGTAGTGTCCCTGTCTCCTCTCCCCCTCTCTCTTTCTCTCTCATGTTGTCTCTCCCCCTCACTCCCTCTCATGATGTCTCTCTCTCCCCCTCTCTCCCTCTCATGATGGCTCTATCTCTCCCTCTCATGATGTCTCTCTCTCTCCCTCTCATGATGTCTCTCTCCCCCCCTCATGATGTCTCTCTCCCCCTCTCATGATGTCTCTCTCTCCCTCTCATGATGTCTCTCTCTCCCTCTCATGATGTCTCTCTCTCTTCCTCTCATGTTGTCTCTCTCTCTCTCTCTCTCTCTCTCTCTCTCTCTCTCTCTCTCTCTCTCTCTCTCTCTCTCTCTCTCTCTCTCTCTCTCTCTCTCTCTCTCTCTCTCTCTCTCTCTCTCTCTCTCTCTCTCTCTCTCTCTCTCTCTCTCTCTCTCTCTCTCTCTCTCTACCCCTCTCTCTCTCTCATGATGTCTCTCTCCCCCTCTCACTACCCCTCTCTCTCTCCCCCTCTCATGATGTCTCTCTCCCCCTCCTTCTCTCCCAATGATGTCTCTCTCCCCCTCCCCCTCTCATGACGTCTCTTTCCCCCTCTCCCTCTTCCTCTCATGATGTCTCTCTCTCCCTCCCCCTCTCCCTCTACCTCTAATGCTGTCTGTCTCCCCTCCCCCTCTCTCTCTCTCATGATATCTCTCTTCCCTCTCTCTCTCCCAGTCCGATGAGCCGTCTGAGTCTGTCCGGTCAGTTCAGTCTGGCTGAGATCCACTCCTGGGTGGGCTTCTGTCTTCCCGAGGTCCCGGAGAAGACCCCTGCCGGCGACACTGTCACCCTGCACTTCACCAACACCTTCTTGGGCACCCAGCTGGAGGCCACCTACTGGTACACACGCACACATGCTCACACCAACACCCACACACACGCAGTGTGGCAGCCCGGCTCCGACCCAGCGCCCCAGGTGGCCCAGGGGAGAGGTGGTAGACGAGGTGTACCGCCCATCTCCCCCAGATGGCGCCAGTGAGCGCATCAGCAATATCACTCTGCAATATGAAGCCGTGTTAACACCGCGTGCCCCCACACACCTCACCCACACACACACACACACACACACACACACACACACACACACACACACACACACCTCTCACTCACACACACACACACACACACACACACACACACACACACACACACACACACACACACACACACACACACACACTGTCCTATGTTCAGATGAAGGCAGCTGTGTTCCTCTCCTCCAGTAAAGGGGAAGGCCAGTTCCGCTCGGACAACATCTCCACCATCTCCATCCTCAGTGACGTCCTCTCCAAGGAGGCCACACAGCGCAAGATCAACCTCAGCGTCTCCTACGGTGGGCGGGCAGCCCCGTCACATGACCCCGTCACATGACGTTGTTACATGACAACAACATCACATCACGCCAAACACTGACATAACACTAAAGCTGTGTTTGAAATTGTTCTCTATCACGGATATAATGCACTATATACTAGGGAGCTCGCCATTTTGTAGTGGTGTTCAAATTCTCAGTGGTTAATTTCATTCACTATATGTGGACATAATATACCCAAAATTTGAGTGAATAAACAATGTTCCCTACATGTTACTCCCGTATACCACACTGCAATGCGGTCGTTTAGAAATGTTCAGCATAGTGTCCGGATTCTCGTTTGTTCGTTCCCTATATAGTGCACTGTATCATAAACACTATATAGGGAATAGTGAATGAGCGATTTTGAACACAGCTTAACATACCATAACACCTCACAACACTTGCATCACTACACTAAGATAGCACAAGGTTAACATCACATTTTATTATAGATATAAATTGCGAGTGTGTGTGCGAGATCTATTGACCATGTTTATTGTATTATTGACAATGTGGTAGATAGATTGATTATGTTTATCGTAGTATTGACTGTGTGGTAGATGTATTGATCATGTTTATTCTAGTATTGACTGTGTGTTAGATGTATTGATCATGTTTATCGTAGTATTGACTGTGTGGTAGATATATTGATCATGTTAATCATAGTATTGAGTCAGTCAATACACAATCATTTGATGAATGGTTGTGTATTGACTGTAGATATAAACGATGAGTCGGTGAGCCATACCCTGAGGATGATCCACCCTAAACTGGAGTACCAGCTGATGCTGGCCAAGAAGGTCCAGCTCATCGACGCCCTGAAGGTCAGATCAGCTCTCAGAACGCCTGGACCACATTCTGGATCAATCGCCTAAAGGCCGATTTAGGGTCGTTTTAGACGCAGAGACGCAAGCACGTAATTTACACAAGGGACTTGTTTTAGACAAGTTTTGATTTACGGTTCCTTTAAGGTTCCTTAAGGATTGCGCGTGTTGCAAGGGGATTCTCCGCCAGAACAGTAGGGGGAGCAACGAAAAAATCTGTGGGCGTGGAAGTGGAAATCGCTGGCTTGTTTATATTTATAATTATCATAATTCGTTCTTGTGTTTTCTTCTTCTCCTGCTTCAAAATTCTTCATTCGCTTCTGTCACGGCCTTTTAAAAATGGCGCTATTATGCTGTAAAACCGGAAATGTGAGACTCCTGAAAGGATGTGGTTAGCTGGCCAATCAGTCTTTGCGAGCTGCGTAGGGCCGTAGTGTTTTAATCGCATAGTCAGGAATTTTGGGCGACGCACTTAAGCACGTAAGGGGGGATATTTTACCGCGCAAGGGGGGGTTATGTATCATACGTGCTTACGCGTTACGTCTAAAACAGCATATATCGGCCTTAAGAGGTGTCCCTGTGTGCTGATCTGTTATCTCCCTCTCTCTCCTCCTTCTCCCTCACTCTCCCCCTTCTCCCTCACTCTCCCCCTTCTCCCTCACTCTCCTCCTTCTCCCTCACTCTCCTCCTTCTCCCTCACTCTCCCCCTTCTCCCTCACTCTCCCCCTTCTCCCTCACTCTCCTCCTTCTCCCTCACTCTCCCCCTTCTCCCTCACTCTCCCCCTTCTCCCTCACTCTCCCCCTTCTCCCTCACTCTCCCCTATATCCCTCACCCTCCCCTTTATCCCTCACTCAGCCCCTTCTATGTTACTCTCCCCCATCTCCCTCACTCTCCCCCATCTCCCTCACTCTCCCCCTTCTCCCTCACTCCCCCTTCTCCCTTACACTCCCCCATCTCCCTCACTCTCACCCTTCTCCCTCACACCCCCTCCTCCCTTGCACTCTCCCATTTCCCTCACTCTCCCCTATCTCCCTCCCCCCCCCCCCCCCCCCCCCCCCTCCCCCTCTCCCTCCCCAGGAGCTGCAGGTCCACGAGGGCACCGCTGACTTCCTGATCCCGGAGTACCGCAGCATCCTGGACGAGTCCCAGCACCTCCTGGACGAGTACAAGAAGCAGCCAGCGCACCTGGAGAGACTCTACGGTGAGGACCCTCCATACTGTACCTTTTAACTATGACCATACTGTTCCTTTACCTATCACCATACTGTTCCTTTACCTATCACCATACTTTCCCCTTTAACTCTCAGCATGCTGTGCCTTTAACTATCAACGTACTGTACCTTTAACCGTCACAATACTGTACCTTTAACCATCACCATACTGTACCTTTAACTATCCCTTTACTGTACTTTTAACTATCACCGTACTCTACCTTTGACTATCCATACATCTTATATATCTCTCATAACAATCACATATATACTCGCTCACCATATCTGAGCATTCATTGAGATAATGTTTAATCATGTATCACGTCTGTAATACCTCTATCTTCTCTCTGCAGGGATGATCACAGACCTCTTCATCGATAAGTTCAAGTTCAAAGGTCAGAACGTGAAGACCAAGGTGTCCGCACTGTTGGAGATACTTGATAACTACGACCTGAACTCCCTGCTGGACTTCTTCAGTGAAGCCTAGTTTGGTGGTCCATGGACGGGTTGTGGATAGAAGAGTTATGTTGGATAGTCTGAATATAATAGGATATACTTATTTTTTATCTGTCAAAAATGTGTTTTAGAAGGTAATTTTACAAGTGTTGATAGGTCGGATATAACAGAATGTACACCTAAATGGATCTTTGACAATAAATTCATGCAAATATACATTTTATAGAGGTTTCAAGTGAATATGTGTGTAAAATAAAGTTCATTTAATTTAAATAGTATTACTCATAATGCTACTTACATTTATTTTAAAAATGACTTCATGCCAAATATTTTGCCAATATTAAGCAGACATTAGACATAATTAAGACAGACAGGAGATATTTTAATGAATGGCCGGGAAATGCTTGGATTTCCGGCATCTTCAATTGTAACAAATAACAGTGCTAATAAAATATCTGATTAGAATTATATATATGTATAATATTAAAGACCAGTAATAAAAAGTATTAAAAGTAAAATATGAATGCTAAGAAATCTTGGCATAAAGTACAAGGATGAGGTGACAATAGTTAGTACCTCAATAAAAGTCTTTAATATGTCTATTAAGGAGACTAACTTTATAATTGCATACGAACCTGTACAATTAAATAGATGTTAAAGAAAAAAAAAAAAAGTAATAATAATGAATAAATTAAAAATATAAACACTGAGAGAAGTTGGTATGAAGTACAATGATGTCTTCTATTTTTTTTTGCGCAAACCACCGAATTCAAACTTTTAAACCTTACTATTAAATTGACTCACTTCATAATTACATACGAACCTGTTTCAATTAGACATTTAGAGACATCGCGTACAGAATGTCCCCGCCGGCCGCCGTAGTCCCGACGCATCACGGGTTGCACTGCCTCCCATTGGTCCGTTCAATAGTCGCGGGCTACTTGAACTGCAATAGAAGCACAGTAAGAAAGAAGCGACCTGCTGCACTGTTTGGGAACCGCATAGTATGGAGAGTTAGTGGTTGTGCAATTGTGTTTTAATGGTCTTTGTGTTCAAAGTGCTACGTTGAGTGGTCGGTGTCCGTGTTTAAGGCTGAAGTCTCGTCCCGTGGTGCCCTCTTCAGTCCTTCTCCTCCGGACCTGAGTGTAAGTACTTTCAGGCTGCTAGGTTACCCCCTCATAAGATGCAGACCTAACCCCACCGCTCCAGACCCTAACCGTACCCCCTCCGTGTCTCTGATCCCCGGTGCAGACCTCGGTCCTCCTCTGCCCTCCTTCCTCTCTGTGTCTCTGGAGGTCTGAAGATGTCTGAAGCCCCGCTGTCAGAGCTCCACAACCAGGAGAACATGGTCTCCCGGCTCCGAGGAGCCGCCAAGAGCCGGGCTCCGGCCCCGGAGAATCGGGAGAACCTCCCGCCCAAGACCCGGGCCGCAGCCCCGGAGAACCAGGAGAACCTCCCGCCCAGGACGGTGCTCGGCGGCCTGCAGCAGAACGCTCCCAGCCGGGCTCAGAACCAGCGCGCCACCGGCAAACAGGTCGGGAGCTACCAGTGCTAGGCTATCGGTGCTAAGCTAACCTGCTATTAGAGCTGCAACTCCGATCAGTTTCATAAATTTTGAGTTTAGGGGCTTGGATTGCCTTCAAGGGCAACTATAGTGACCTGAGACTGTGACCAGACGTTCTGATTATTAAGTCATGTTTCAACAAAACGCGCTAATCAGACGTGTCCGCCATTTTAAGTGGTTACTTAAGACCTTAATTGACATGCGCATTTTGCTCTGTTGTCCTTCTCCCGATGAACCTACGAAACATTAAAACATTGTATCATGTCTGGGCGGCATGTGGCTCCGGAGGTAGAGCGGGTTCACTGGTAACCAGAAGGTTATTAGCTCAGCCCAGCCCTTGCTCCTCCTAGCTGAGTGTCGAGGTGTCCCTTAGCGAGACGCCTCACCCTGACTGCTCCTGACGAGCTGGCTGTCGCCTTGCGTGGCTGACAACGTCGTCGGTGTGTGGATGTTTGTCAATATTGTAAAGCAGTATGAGTTGCCAATGGTTAGAAAGGCACTGTGAAAATGCAGTCCTTTAACATTTCTATTTGACGTCTGTGACGCTCTACTTTCCCATCAATAATCCGTATCCTCGTCTCTCCAGGGAGGCTCATCCCAGCCGACCTGTAAGAATGAGGACTTCAGTAAGAGCTGCGCGGAGAAGACCTCCAAGCAGCCCGTCTTCCAGATCCACGTGGACGAGCCTGACTGCGCCGTCTCCAGGAGACCCGCCGCCCCAAGAGTGAAGCCCGCCGAGGGGTCCTTGCTGCACCCGGCCATGACCCGCCTCCGGCAACCCCTCGCCCCCCTGGACCTCCCCTCCGCCATGGACGTCAGCTTTGGTGGGTTGTAGAGGAAATAGTTTGTTATACCTCATTTAATCAGGCTTCTTTAGCACGCTCGCTCCCCTCACTTTCTCTCCTCTCGCTCCCCTCACTTTCTCTCCTCTCGCTCCCCTCACTTTCTCTCCTCTCGCTCCCCTCACTTTCTCTCCTCTCGCTCCCCTCACTTTCTCTCCTCTCGCTCCCCTCACTTTCTCTCCTCTCGCTCCCCTCACTTTCTCTCCTCTCGCTCCCCTCACTTTCTCTCCTCTCGCTCCCCTCACTCTCTCGCTCCCCTCACTCTCTCGCTCCCCTCACTCTCTCGCTCCCCTCACTCTCTCGCTCCCCTCACTCCCTCTCCCTCTCTCTCTCTCTCTCTCTCTCTCTCTCGACCGTTGTAGCGTGTCATGGCTCTACTGTACTCCCCCCTGAGTGTCAGTCTGTCTCCCCCAGGCGACTCCCCCATGGACATGTCTCTGATAGATGGAGAGGAACGGACCCAGGACCCCAGCGAGGTCCCTGAGTACGCCAAGGAAATCCACACCTACCTGAGGGAGGTGGAGGTGAGAGTTCCTGCTTGTTTATGTAGTGTCAAAGTTCACTGCGTTCCCAGCATGCATTTCTCTTCAAGGTGGATCTTTTTGATCCACACCTTCCAAGAGGAAGAGCTTCCGAAGAGGAAGCTTTTGGTTCTCCTCATGAATACTAGAAGTCTGCTTCCTCTAAACAGTGAGCATGGCCCATGTGACTAAACTTGTCTCTCTGTGTGCGTCTTGTCTGTGGTTGCTCGCCGCCCTCCCTCTCTATCCCTCCTCTGTCCTCTCTGCTTCTCCTGGCGCTTCGTCTGTCTGTTGTTGCTCTCCCAGGTGAAGATGCGTCCCAAGGCGGGCTACATGAAGAAGCAGCCCGACATCACGGGCAGCATGCGGGCCATCCTGGTGGACTGGCTGGTGGAGGTGGGCGAGGAGTACAAGCTGCAGAACGAGACGCTGTACCTGGCCGTCAACTACATCGACCGCTTCCTGTCCTCCATGTCGGTGCTCAGGGGGAAGCTTCAGCTGGTCGGCACGGCTGCCATGCTGCTGGCCTCGTAAGTCAAACGCGTCCACCGGCCCAGTCCCTATGGAGGGTTCATTTTCTTTCGTCCTCCGTGGAACTGCAGGATATGTCCGCCGTGAGGTCATATCCTGCAACCCTAGGCAAAAGATTCCCCCCCCCCCCCCCAGGTCTGAGTCAGGGTGGTTGTGGTTGGGTCAAAAAGCTTTATCGCATGACTATTGTGAACAGTGTTACGATGCATTATTTATAGGGGTGCAACAGATCACAAAACTCACGGTTTGTACCGTGTCACGGTTTTTGAGTCGAGGGTCGGATAATTTTCGGATCAACAACAAAAAAGATGGGGCCTAAAAAAAATATATATATTTGGTTCCTGTTTGTCAGTTGAGGTCATGGGTAGGTAGGGAATTTTATTTTTTTATTTTTTTCCAGCGGGAGCGAATGGTGGGTAGGTTGTTCTCATTTAAAAACGAGAATTCGCTCATCGTTGTACAGAATGAAGAGGTGCTGTACGAAAGGGGAAGGCCAAATAAAACACGACAAACTGTATTTCGCTACGATACTTGATTAGGAACATCAACGAACACCCCTAACCACTCGGTGGGTTGCACACTTCTGAAAATGAATGTTTAGGGTTGTTTTTAAGGACAGGATCGTGAATGTCCAAAGCCAACCCTTCTGAAGCAGGCAGGGGTGAATTTGAAATGAGCCAAATACCTGAGACGGGACCAATAGTCAACATTTCGGTGTGTCAACCACTATATTTCATCCTAGACAAACCAGAAAGGGGCTCAATGTGCTACATAACGGAATTGTCCTTTAAAAGTGCGCTGATCACGTGAACGCACAACTTCTTTTAATTTTTTTTATCAGCGGATCACTTGCGTCCCGAACCGAGGGTTGATCCGTACGGGTCACGAGTAACCCGTGAACCGTTGCACCACTGATTATTTATCTTTATTCTTTGTACCTGATGGAAGTATGTTTCCTTACCCTACGAGTTTTTTGACTTTTAAGGCATGATAATAAATAATATATCTATCAATTTTTTTTTATACATTGGTAGTCAAGTCGGGGCCCTATTAAGGCAGCCGCCATAACCACACAGTGCTTGGGGAAACAGTCCACCAGAGGACGTGGTCGGGGTGTAGTTTGGCCTTAAGCCCTCAGAGACGGACCGATCAGCTTCAGGTTTATTCCAATTGAACTGCTCAAGTGTTCTTCAGAAGGTTCCGTTAAGACAATCGTTGTGTTCCTCCTCCGCAGTAAGTTTGAGGAGATCTACCCCCCCGAGGTGGCGGAGTTTGTGTACATCACGGACGACACCTACACCAAGAAGCAGGTCCTGAGGATGGAGCACCTGGTGCTGAAGGTCCTCTCCTTCGACCTGGCCGCGCCCACCATCAACCAGTTCCTGTCGCAGTACTTCCTGCACCACGCCCTCAACAAGAGGGTGGAGAGCCTGGCCATGGTGAGGGGACCCCTACCCTAGCGCTGGAGAGGTGCTCCTGTAAACTAGTCCCTACCTGGTTGGATCTCGGCGATGGGCTGGAGGCTGCTCTGTTGGACTTTTATGAATACGATATATTATTTTTTGGTATTTCTCAAGTAACAAGATAACAACCATGGCTGTTTTTTTAAAATCCATAGCTGCAGCTTTGAGTAGACACTAACGATGGGTTTTATTTAGAGCTGTCAAGCGATTAAAATATTTAATCGCATTAATGTCATAGTTAACTCTAATTAATCGCGATTAATCGCAAATTCTTTTTCTATGCTAAATATCCCTTGATTTTTTTGTCCCATAATTCTTCTCATTTTAATTCTCTTATCAACATGGTGAAGTGCATCGGCTTGCCTTGTGCAAATGATTTTTTATTGATAACAACATTGGCATATACACTGATCAAAACAGGACGATACAAAAAAAGAGCCTATAGTGCAATTAAACGACTGCTTTGAACAAATGTCATTTGAACATAGCAGTCAGGCTACTGCTTCTTTGTTTTGAGCCAAAGAAAAAAAATTTTTTTTATTTTTTTTATATATAAAGTAATTGCGTTAATCGCGCGATAAAATTTTTAACGCCGTTAAATTTGGTTTGCGTTAACGCCGTTAATAACGCGTTTAACTGACAGCTCTAGTTTTATTATATCGTGTGCGTTTTGTACTGCACTCTCCCGAGTCGGTTCCCAGAGCCGCTCTCTAACAGCAGAACGTTCTCCTCCTCCGCAGTACCTGTCGGAGCTGAGCCTGGTGGACTCTGAGCCGTTCCTCAAGTACCTCCCGTCACACACGGCCGCCGCCGCCCTCCTCCTCGCCCACCACACCATCACAGGAGAGTCCTGGGTAAGCCTGGGGGACCGGGACAGCCGGCCTGTAGGCTACATGTTCTGATGAACACCGACTTGGTTTAGTCTTGATGGTGGCGCTCACCTTCAGTCACTCACCAGCTCGCAGTAAACTCACTTGTTCAGAGGTCACTAGACAATGCATTAGGCCTGCACGATTCGGGTGTTTCATATGGCCCTTTATAACTGACTAAAGTGCAGTATCAAAAACTGATTGATTTATTCTGTACTTGTAGCAGCACATTGTCTTTAATTGCTGGCCTTTTATAAATACTGAACCAACTCCACGCACCTGTAAATTAAAACTAAAATCCACATGGGGGCAAATCGAGATCGCCACTTTATGACTATTTATCGTGCAGGCCTTCTCTGCATGGCATCCCCCCACACCCCCCTTTCACACTTATTGTAGGTTGTGCGTCCTGGCACTTAACAGTACTTGGTGCAGTATCTTATCCTAGCTATCTGTGTTGTGTACGGGGGATGGGTTAACCGAGTGATTATTAGTGCTTGGTTCTTGAGTCTATGAACATCCTTTACGTACCGACAGAGATTGTTTCTTTCTTCTGACAAATGGACTTATTGTAAGTCACTCTGGATAAAAGAGTCTGCTAAATGGTCATGAACCTTCCTGGTTCTCTCCCTCACTCTGTGGTTCTCCTGTCCCTCACTCTGTGGTTCTCCTGTCCCTCACTCTGTGGTTCTCCTGTCCCTCACTCTGTGGTTCTCCTGTCCCTCACTCTGTGGTTCTCCTGTCCCTCACTCTGTGGTTCTCCTGTCCCTCACTCTGTGGTTCTCCTGTCCCTCACTCTGTGGTTCTCCTGTCCCTCACTCTGTGGTTCTCCTGTCCCTCACTCTGTGGTTCTCCTGTCCCTCACTCTGTGGTTCTCCTGTCCCTCACTCTGTGGTTCTCGTGTCCCTCACTCTGTGGTTCTCGTGTCCCTCACTCTGTGGTTCTCGTGTCCCTCACTCTGTGGTTCTCGTGTCCCTCACTCTGTGGTTCTCGTGTCCCTCACTCTGTGGTTCTCGTGTCCCTCACTCTGTGGTTCTCGTGTCCCTCACTCTGTGGTTCTCGTGTCCCTCACTCTGTGGTTCTCGTGTCCCTCACTCTGTGGTTCTCCTGTCCCTCACTCTGTGGTTCTCCTGTCCCTCACTCTGTGGTTCTCCTGTCCCTCACTCTGTGGTTCTCCTGTCCCTCACTCTGTGGTTCTCCTGTCCCTCACTCTGTGGTTCTCCTGTCCCTCACTCTGTGGTTCTCCTGTCCCTCACTCTGTGGTTCTCCTGTCCCTCACTCTGTGGTTCTCCTGTCCCTCACTCTGTGGTTCTCCTGTCCCTCACTCTGTGGTTCTCCTGTCCCTCACTCTGTGGTTCTCCTGTCCCTCACTCTCTGGTTCTCCTGTCCCTCACTCTCTGGTTCCCTCACGCTCTGGTTCTCCTCAGCCCGCGGCCCTATGGGAGGTGTCGGGCTACTCTGTGGAGGACCTGACCCCGTGTCTCCAGGACCTCCACCAGATGTTCCTCGGCGCCTCGCAGCACGCCCAGCAGTCGGTCCCCGACAAGTACAAGAGTGCCAAGTAAGCCCTCCCCCCCCCCCCCCCCCCCAAACTAGATGGGTCGACACCATTAATATTCTCAGAGCATATATGTATATTTTATTATAGTATGTTCCCACTGACCTCTCCTCTGCCCCCCCAGGTACCACGAGGTGTCTCTCATCACCCCCCCGGCCACGCTGAACATCTGACCCCCGCCCCCCACGTCTCTTCACCAGCACATCGTAGACCAGCCACCTCGCCCACTTTTAGGGCGGCCGGCGGTTTAGGAATTTTAACTCTATTTTTCTACTGTCCTGTGGGGACTTGTTTTAACCGCTTCAGCGAGGTCATCGCCTCGTTAATCACGGTCTGTCTGCGGGCCGCGCCTGCGTGCTCTTCATGCGATGTACAAAAAAAAAATGCATTTCTCTGCAGTCTTTCTATTTTTTTTTTAAATGTTTTTGTACCCGCCTCCACGGTGACGCCAGTTCTCCTCAGAGCCACAACATGGCTTTACCAAGTGTGTTTGATGTTCTGTACATATTTTATACACACTGCCAGTCCGGTTGAATGCAGTCCCACGTTGCCTCAGGGATGCACCGCAAGTCTTCCAGCCCGCCCTCGGGGTCTGCTCTATTGTCTCGGTCGTCTGTCACTCCACCGGCTCTGTTGTAAATAAATCCTACTGTAGACTGCACTTCAGCTCATGTGTTTTATTGACCGCTTGGGGGCAGCAGAGAGCCGCAGTCCTGCTCTTGTGTATTGAGCGTGGCGAAGTCACGCCTCTTCCGGTAGAGCCCATGGGACCTATGAGAGTGAAAAATATGAATGGGTTTCATTGGAAAGTAATTATTTTCTAGTCCCATTCTTTATTTACACTGGATTAGATATGTTTGTGGAAGTCTGATAATGTTAGGTTTTGTGTGAGGCCGCTTTGTGAAGTACAGCCCTTTGCTGCTCGACGCAAATGCATGTCACCTCCCGCACTTGGAACTCATGTCGATCTCTGCTCCACGTCACAGCTTTGTTTCCAAGGGGAGGATAAAAGCATCGAAAGGTGAAAACAAGTCAGCATGTGGAGGGTTTCGGTTATGCCGATGGGGAGATTATCGGTCTTGTCAACGCCAGTAGCAGGGAGCTCGACGTCACATACGAGACGTGTAGTCTTTCTCGTGTTTTTTTTCTACAGCCTTTAACTGAACAATTGCACAATAAACGGTCAAACTAATTACTTTCTCTCCTTTGAATTCATATTTTTCGATCTCATAGGTCCCATGGGCTCTACCGGAAGGGGCGTGACTTCGCCATTATTGGCCGCTGGGAGGCAGAGATCCGTTCCCTGGCCGTTTCTGAAATGGCATACTACATACTGCTCGTATACTGATCGTGACGTAAAAGTAGTAAGTAGTATGCAGTACGCGAAAAATGTTTTTTTGCAGTATGACAGTTACCCGGATGATGTACTAATCGGGCAAAAATTCCTAGTATACATCCAGAGCTCACTACGTCGGATACTGTATCCCATAATGCAACGCGGCACCGTTGGAAAAAAACCGTTGAACATTTCGAATAATGGCGGCGGAAAATGTGAGCGATGAATATAAATGTAAGTATTAGTTGTTTATTTTGATGTGATAAGCTTTCGTATGTATTTGTAATCGTGTGTTTTTCATTGTTAACTGAACAAATGGCTCAACCGACAGCGAATGCGGCAAATGGCAAATATATACATACATCAGCTTTAATGAATGAAGCTGTCACAGCTAACAGCAGCCGGGTTTTGTCAGATATCGCTATCGATTTAACTTCTGTTGCGGCAATACCAATAGCACGGAGACTAAAAGAGTAGTGTGTCTTGTTGTAGGGACTGATGTAGACACCGCAGCTCTCATCAGTTGGAGATCTACGAATGAGGGCATGTTCACGGGCAGGAGGAATGCGGCGCAGAAGGGGTTCGAGTAAGTTGGTTTAGTGAGACATTACATCTTTTGCATGTAGTCAAAGAACTGTTTAGTTTCATCCCTTTTCTTGTAGAGAATTTATTAAGGTCCAGGGGCTAGAGGGGAAGATGGAGGCCACCAAAATTAAAAGTATTCTTACAAAAGAAATAAAGGACCATTTAAATAAGCATTTCATGTCTGCTCTTTCATATAATTTAGAAAATAATTTAGTCATAACAAATCATTTTTATTGAACAAGTTGTGAATATAATTGTTAGTAAGACAGGACAAGGTTAATAAAACACAAAAGACGGAACATGGGGCATACACAGACAAAAGACAACACTAGGAAAAAGCAAAGAACTATATACAGGTATACTATTTAACTATTTACAAATGAGTCTCCAGGGTGCAGACCATGTTCAGTACACATGATCTCTCAGTGCATCTATGCAGGCATTTGGTGCAGAGACAGTGGCAGCCAGTCTGCGCCTGATGTTGTCTCCTGGTTCCACAGCATGCTGCATTTCATTGTTGTCGGGGAGATCCTGTGGAAAGTCTCCTGGCTCCACAAAGTCTCCATTTGATAGGCACAAGTTGTGGAGGAAGACACAGCAGGACACCACCACTGGGGCAAAGGTTGACTTTACCTATTTGCAGAGATGGGCAGTATTTTAAATTAGATGTATTTAAAATATGCATTTAATTACTTTTGAGTATCTTATTCAACATAAGACAAATATAGAAACTAATCTGTAACAGACAGATATTGCATGCCAAGGAAAGCTACTGAATAACAGTGAATACAAGCATTTTCTCATATTGTCATTTTATGCTCATTTAAATTTCATAAGCATTTGCACATTGACACACACACTTGTATGTATTATGTTTTCTTTACCTCAAGGGCCTTCAGAAAGATGGATCTCCACCTGGTCTCATCATCCCGAAGGCCCTCTCCACAACACACCTTGCCTTTCTTTGACAGGTGCTTGCTGTACCTGGCCTGTACGGGGCCCTGTACTGGCTCCCGGAACGGGGTCATCAGGCAGATGGGGGTAGCAAGGCAAGGATAGCCTCCATCGCCTATGATGCACCACCCAGGTGGTGGGTACAGCTGCTGCACATACACAGAGCTCCACCTGAGCACCCGGGCATCATGGACTGAGCCAGGAAGGCCAACAAAAGCATTGAGGAAGCGCCCTTTATGGTCACAAATGGCCTGCAGCTGAATTGAATGGAACAACTTTCTATTATAATAATCCTCCTTGTATTCCCCAGGAGGCTTTATTCTAATGTGGCTGCAGTCAATGCTCCCAGCCACACGGTTCAAGGCAGGTGAACCAGCCAGCTGGGCGAACCCCGCTCCGATGACCTCCAGCTCAGCCTCAGACGGGAAACATACAGCCTTTGTGTAGATCTGCAGTATTCCCTTTGCAACCCGATGGACAATCATGTGGACGGTGGAAAGAGGCACATCAAAGGCCTCAGAGACCACTCTGTAGGAGGTGGCACTGGCCAGCCAGTATAGAAAAACTGCCACCTCCAGTTCTCTCCCCCAGCCATGGATGTGCTCATCCACCAGGGCCTCCACAAGGGCATTCACGGACTCCCTAGAAAGACGGAAGTCTTTCTTTAGGTCGCCGTCACCAAAAAAAAGGGAAACAGCTGGGGTTTTGTCATTCAGCTGACAATACTGACCCCTAAGGTCAACCTGAATGAAGGGAAAACTCTGTTATTTAAATCCATTTTCATTGATATGCATGTACAAATAGTTTTACTATATTTGATTAAAATGTTGTTATTTGTGTTGTCTCACTGAGGTTTTATTAACTCCTGTCTTACTGCTTTAAGGCAGAATAATATCAAACTGTTCTTCTGTCCATAAATTCCTAGCTAACAGGTTAAAGCCAATAAAGCCACTGCTAACTTATCTCTAATTTATGTATTATACTTACATAGCGCGCCTCCTGCTGCTGTAATATTACCGCAACTGCCGTTTTATTCAGCAGTGCCCTTCTCCTGCGCCTCCTTGCCTCATTGTTAGACTTAACAATGGAAAAGTGTGACATGTTAAATGGTAAAATATGAAAATGTTCAAAATGGTAAAAAAATATATCGGCCTATGAAAAAAAAAATATATATGCGTAAATTTAGGGGAGAGCCGGCTCGAAAACCCCGCCAGTCTGACACGTCAAATTCGTCACAATTGTTTGGTCATGTGACTGTGTAGTGCACTGCATGATACTTGTCATACTTGCATACTATACTGCATACTATGGCGGGGAGTAGTATGTAGTGCACAGTATATACTGTGTCAGTATGCAGTATGTAGTATGTAGTATAACATTTCAGAAACAGCCCCTGTTATTACTGGACCCAGGGGGCAGCAGATCCGCAGTCCTGTGTTTAATGGCCGCTGGGGGGCAGCGGAGAGCCTCACTCATGTGTTTATTGGCCGCTGCGGGGCAGCAGAGAGCCGCTGTGTACTGGGAGGACTGGGCTAGAAAGAGGCGGGAGAGTTGGTTTATTGCTGGTGTGTCTTGCAAATGAACAACGGTATGGTAATGATATTAATCGAACCACATAATTCAGACTTCAAATCATTTTAATTAAAAATATATTGCAAGCATTATTTCATACTACCCCAGCAGCTTTTTTAAACTCTGCATCTCGTCATTACTCTGCTTAACAGCTTAATGCACTTGTCTGCAGAATCATTAAATTAATGACATGTGAATAATTTGCCCTTATGGTGGTGGCGCCTGGTTCCCAGTGGTTCTCCTGGAGGGTTGTGGTCGCCTCCTCCTCCCTCCTCTCCTGACGGAGGGAGGGAGGAGGGAGTCTGCTCCTGATGGAGGGTTTAGCCCCTCACAACGCCACAGCCCTGCCGGAGCAGAGCAGCTCCTGTCAGATCCTCCTGGTCTGCTGGTCTCCTCCTCCTGGTCTGTTGCTCCTGGTGTGCTCCTTCTGCTCTCCTCCTCCTGGTCTCCTCCTGGTCTACTCCTCCTGGTCTCCTCTTCCGGGTCTCCTCCTGGTCTCCTCCTGGTCTCCTCCTCCTGGTCTCCTCCTCGTCTCCTCCTCGTCTCCTCCTCCTGGTCTCCTCCTGGTCATGGTGTCCCCCCGGCGGTACCTGGAGACCTCCACCGCGCTGCCGCTGGCCCTCAGCTGGGGGCTGAACTTGGGCCTGTACCTGGGCCTCCTCCTGCTGCTCCTCCTCCTCCTGGGGCTCCTCCTCTGGCTGCTCCTCCGCCAGCTGAAGCACTCGGTGGGGTTCCCGGGCCGGGGGGGCGCCCGCTCCCTCCCGGAGCCCTGCTTCGGGCTCCGCTGCTCCTACTGCTAACCCCCGCACCCGGCCGGGTCGGGGGGGGGGGGGTTCAGGGGGACCACCAGAGACGCACGGAGATGTCCCGGGGACCCCCACACCCGGAGTTGTCCCGGGGACCCCCACACCCCGGAGATGTTCCGGGGACCCACAGCCCGGAGTTGTCCCGGGGACCCCCACACCCCGGAGTTGTCCCGGGGACCCCTAGACCCCAAAATATCACTGTGGACCCCCAGACCGCGGAGTATCGCTGTGGACCGCCTTGCGTCCACCGTCTGCGTCACCTCAGCGGTGAGGAGCCTTAACAACCTGTTGTCTGAAGAGATGAGGAGGACGGAGTGAGGACTGCTGCAGGTGGAGGAAGGGGGAGTGAACGCTGACGGAGAACAACTCGAAGGAAGGTTACCTACACCCCATCCGAAAGGTAATGTAAAACCAAGATGGCTGAACCCCCAATATGTAAACATGTTCAGTTTCCATGTGCAGCACGACTCTGTCTCTGAACCGGCTGGGGAGTTCCAGTCCAGAGACCAGAGCTGTTCCTCTTCTCCCTGGTGGACCGGTTCTAAACGAGGGATTGGATTCCGCCAGGAGGGGATGTGATGGAGAGGCAGTGAAGGGAATCGATCCTCTCCGCCAGCGCTGAGGGCTAATTTACACCTCAACACTGGATCTCTCTATTCAGACGCACAATAAAAACAAAGGAGAGCTTTGGGGTCAGTCTGTAGCAGTATCGTCTGCAATAAAACACGACGTTTCAGAGTAAAAGCCCTTCACACTTCTCAGTCGAGAATCAGCTTATTAAACTTATTAAAGAATGCATTATTTAACTCCTAACGAAAAGCACTTAGTCTTGACATGGATTTAGTGTAGGTTTTAAGACCCCGGGCAACAAGGGCTCTTAATTTGAAAATGCATTCTTGAAGGGGGTATTTAAAGGTGACGTGTGTCCGATCCAACCTTTAGACAAATTGAGGCTTGTTATTTTAAGGAAATAGCCGGCATGACTTATTTCTCCTAAAACACGTCAGCATGTAGTTGGAACGGAAGTCGTTCTTTAATGATGTCCATGAGGGGCGGTATGTGGTTCAGGAGGTAGAGCGGGTTGGCTGGTAACCAGAAGGTTGCTAGTTCGATCCCTGTCTCCTCCTAGCTGAGTGTTGGGGTGTCTCTGAGCAAGGCACCTCACCCTGACTGCTCCAGACAAGCTGGATGTCGCCCTGCGTGGCTGAATCCGCGTCGGTGTGTGAATGGGTGAATATTAGGCAGTATTGTAAAGCGCTGTATAATTGCAGTCCATTTACCATGAGACGATGACGCAGGACGTCCGGTTGTCTGCCATCACCTGGTCCTCGCGAGGTAAACAGTGACGTCACTTCTGTCTCTCATGTCCACGACACATAATTACGACCCAGCGTCCATCTGCCGCGTCTGGCTTTTCAGTGCGCGATGCGATGTGATGCGCTTCCGGCCTCGAAGGGGAGATGATTTAAATCACGAACACACACGATGTCAGCCCCCCCCCCCCCCCCCCCCCAACACACACACACACACACACACACACACACACACACACACTACACGTGTTATCTACCTGGCTTGGACGCGCACGAGCGCACAACTATATACGAAGTGTGTTATTTTTTTTTATGTATATTTTATTATAGTATGAATGTGTTGAGGGACGCCTTTTAATAGAGAGACACGACTGCAGCACAAACGCAGCTAAATCCTCCAAACCATCATTTTCTGAGGCGCGGGCTTGTTGTTTTTGCTCAACCAATCATAATTAATCCCATCTGGCCGTGTCATGCGTCTCTCTGTCCCTCGAGACTGCCGATTTAGCCGGAAGTCATGTGTCTCAGCCATTAATAACTGATCACTTCAATTAATCATTGGCCTGATTGTATGAACACAATATTGATCTGTTTAGGGTTATGCAGATCAATAGTTGGGTCAATCGAATATGTGGTCATTCACTGTCT
Source organism: Gadus morhua (assembly GCF_902167405.1). NCBI lineage: Eukaryota > Metazoa > Chordata > Actinopteri > Gadiformes > Gadidae > Gadus > Gadus morhua. The sequence goes on from NC_044057.1 coordinate 12,549,936, forward strand.
TTAGAAAAGAGAAGAGAGAATGTTTTTCCTCACTCTAATTAACGTCTCTCGCTTGCTCGCTCGCTGTGTGTGCATGGGTGTTGGGTGTGGATGGGTGTGGTTGTGTGCGTCTATCTGTCCGTCTGTCTCTCTCTCAATGCCATTTGAATTAGCTTTAATGACATGAGTGACGAAACTTCTGACAAAGCCCCTGACAAAACAAACAGAAATGTCAAACTCATAAATCATCATATCAAATAAACATTAACTATTGATACGAATACCAAAATGTAAAATTGAGACCTGAATCTTGAGACCTTTCTCTCTGTCTCTCTGTCTCTGTCCCTCTGTCTCTGTCCCTCTGTCTCTCTCTGTCACTCGGTCTCTGTCCCTCTCTCTAGAGACATAGGTGTTGGGTTTTTGGATGTTAACTACTTATCTAAGACACATGTTGTTCCCCTGAAGATGTTAATCTTTAAATAATACATGTTATTATCTCAGCATTGCTGGCTGAAAAGATGTTCTACTCAGTGATGCGGGTGTCACAGCAGAAAACTTCGGTCAGCCAGAATAAATGAATTCTATTACAAATAAAATTAAACCTATTAACTATAAACGATAAACTATGTGCAAACTAAGAGCAGTAGAAACGCAGCCCAGCCGAGGTAACCATAATTAATGATATATTATTATATATTATTAATGAGAGCCGTTCTTAACTACACGATTGAACGTCCTGTTCTGTGAGATGACTCTAAGAGCTCCGGTCCAGCGGTCAGACCCCCCACGATCCACACGAGGGGGGGTGGGGGACCCCAGGAAGTGATGTTTAATTGACCCATTTCCTGTCTCATGTCTCCCAGCTGTCACCTGACCCGGGTCCCATCGCCGTGGCAACAGCAGCCAGCCGGTGGTGTTGTGATGTTATGAACCTCATGAAGGATTCAGCAGAACCCGAGAACGCCACAACAAGGTGGTTTCTCAGATGTTAAGACATGAGTTTAAATATTTAAAGCTTTATTTAGAAAGTCAACAGGCCGTCGTCTGACTGATTGATTCCCCGGCCGGCTGACACTTTGAGACGGTGCTCTCTCCATCACCGGGCGCTGTTCCCAGTACACTGCTGAATAAATAAATACCACGCAAATGCAACCCCTGCCTCTCATGTACTGTGTACTTTTACAAACGGAGGATCACTGAGGTTAGAAAGATCTCCAAAAGGTTTAAATAAGTTAATGTTTCATGTTTTCATCTGGTAACGTTCCATCACAGCACCCTCGCAAAGTACCAAATGGTTTGCTGCCTTTTCAAATGAAATACGATTTCTTGTTCCTGTTTGCATAACTCGTGTGTTTCAGTGATGAGGTGTTCAAGGCTCTTCATCCAAGGGTTTGTTGTTCTCTGTTCTGTTACCTCAAAAGAAGACTTCAGAACAATCCAACAGCTGGCTCACCTTCTGGAGAAATTTAGGGAGGACGTAGGAAAATTAATTCTAAAAAAATCATTCCCTCTTCACTCCGTCCCCTGATTAGATTCTGTTTACTGTTCAGGTTTAATGAGGGCACTGGAATCATTCTGGTGGCACTGGAAAGATTAAGGTTGAACTGGAAGTATCCTGATGGGCACTGGAAATATTCTGGTGGCACTGGGAACATAACTTGGGTCACTGGACACATTGTGGGGCCCGGTGAAGGGTTTCGTCGGTCACTGGAGACCAGAGGGGCAGTGGATCCGGCCGGATGACACAGGACACCGCGGTGTTGGGTGACGTCACGGTGATGTCACATGGGGGTCAGAGAGCACCTTAAGGTGCTGAGCGGAGAGACGACGGGCAGATCCTCTCCTCGACTCGCCCACGCCCGTGGTAAGACCTGCACCTCTCCGGGGAAACCTCGTTACGCCGCGACCAATTAGTCTGTTAATAAGGAGAGTTGCGGTTGTGTACCTAAGTGGAGTTTGAACTGTTCCTCTGTCCAGGAACCTGCACCACCTCTCCTCCACCTCGTCTCCACCTCTGCTCCACCTCCTCTCCACCTCGTCTCCACCTCCTCCACCTCTTCTCCGGCTCGTTGGTCTCAGCAGGATGGTGAGTAGGACTCCTCTGTGGAGGGCTTTGTGTTGCTGTCCGGCTAGCTTCATGTATAGTATCTCGGTGTGGAAGGTCACGTGCTTTTGGCCCCAGACTAGTATTGGTCGACTAGTAGTTGTTTACCTTTGTGATCCACCGAACAGCGTCTCACTAACTCTCTCGGACCACCAGGTCCGGTCGGGACAAGACCCGTCTTCGACACTAAATATGAGGATTTGTTTCTTTAAAGGGGGCATATTATACCACCAGGTGTGGTCTAGGTCTACCAGGTCTACCAGCCTACCCAGTGGACTGAAGTAAACGTTGCTCATCTGTCCAGCACAGATCTAGGTGGACAAGCCCACTAGTGATGTCATATGGGGCATATTTTTGAAACGGCTTGTAAGGCTAATCACACTCACACCTGGTGGTATAATATGTCCCCTTTCACTTTTTGTAAGGTCTATGGATGGAAGACAACGTCTGGGGGGGGGGGGGGGGGGGGGGGGGGGGGTGGATCGTGATCAGAGTCCTGCAGCCGCTGTGGGTCTGACCCGGGGATTCCACCGGACGCGTTACGGCAACGTTACGGCTGCGGCACGTCTTGGCCGCGACTTTGCCCTGCTTGCATTTCCACCGGGCGCGTTAGTGCAACGCTGCCTTGTGAGCCAGCCGTATTCCCGCGAGATCACGAGATCCCGCGATAATCCTAAACCTAATGTACTCACCTTCCACTCCCAAAACTACTGCAATTAAATGCCAGGCTTTGTCCTTTCTGACATTGTGGGTCTGCGGTTCAGCAGAGCGGGTGTTGATCTAAAGTCGTGTTGTCACGCTGAACGCTCCACCGGAGCGGAACAACAGACAAGTCTCGGCTCACCTCTACCGCCCCAGCCCCCCCTCCCCAACATCGTGTGACCGGAGCTACGGGGGTCCACCGACTGCTCCATCTCTTTCACATTTTTTCCATCTCCTGGCCGTGTTGGGAGGTCTGGGGTCTCTCTCTCTCTCTCTCTCTGTCTCTGTCTCTGTCTCTCTGTCTCTCTGTCTCTCTCTCTGCCTCTCTCTCTGCCCCTCTCTCTCTCTCTCTCTGCCTCTCTCTCTCTCTCTCTCTCTCTCTCTCTCTCTCTCTCTCTCTGCCTCTCTCTCTGCCTCTCTCTCTCCTACCTCCTCCTTCTCTGCTCCTGTGGGTGTCTCTCCTCCTCCTCCTCTGTGTGGCTCTGCTCCTCCTCTACTCCTCCTCTCCTCCTCCTCCTCTCCTGAGGAGGCGTTGGACTGGATGGGAGTGGTGCCTGATGGGGGGTTAATGGAGCAGCAGTCTCAGGCGGTGGACCGGCTCAGATCCACGGCCATCTGAAGCTGAGCGGCAGGACTGCAGAGCCATTAGGCTGCTGGAGAGAAGCTCACGGTCCTCATTGTAGATAAGGAAGGTCCTGGTCTGTATCTCTCTCTCACACACATTGTTATAATGTCGATTAGTACTATTTCACATCCTTCCAACCTACATACCGGCTGGAGCCACTGGTTCTGGGTTCGATCCCCAACGTCCTCAGTGTACCTGTAGGCCTTCTCGAGCAAGATGACCCCTAACCCCTACCTGCTCCTTAACGACCTGTCTGTACTGTCTAACCCCTACCTGCTCCTTAATGACCTGTCTCTGTAGTCTCTAACCCCTACCTGCTCCTTAATGACCTGTCTGTACTCTCTAACCCCTACCTGCTCCTTAATGACCTGTCTGTACTGTCTAACCCCTACCTGCTCCTTAATGAGCTGTTTGTACTGTCTAACCCCTACCTGCTCCTTAATGACCTGTCCTGTATAGTCTAACCCCCACCTGCCCCTTAATGACCTGTCTCTGGACTGTCTAACCCAGGGGTCTCAAACTCACGGCCCGCGGGCCAATTGCGGCCCGCGGGACGATATTTTGTGTCCCCCTACTTGATATCAAAGTTAAGTGTTAGTGCGGCCCGCACGTTTTAATTTTTTTTTTTTTTTTTTTATTTTTGCCGAGTCGCTGCGCTTGCCCATTGGCCTCATTTATAAAGCTTGCTGCGCACAAAAACCTTGCATAAGACGGAGGTGAAATGTGCTAGGCCAACGGTATGGCTTCTCCCAAGTCTGTGTGCGCTGGAGATACGCCCTTTCTGTGTGTATCTCCTTCCAAACACCATGCACCTGACCGGGTTCTCTCCTGTGTGACTCCTCTGATGTATTTCGATCTTGCTGAAGCATCTGAAACTAACCGCTTAGCAACCGAGTTCCTGAAGTTGTGGAGCTTCATATCCCTGAGCATGAAATGTGCGTCAGTTTTTTTTTCACTGCAAACGTTGGTAGGCTATTTATAGAAAATGTCTATGTTCTGACATGATTGATTGCATTTTATAACTGCATGGGCCTGGATACGTCGGTAGGGGTGTGTGTGTGTGTGTGTGTGTGTGTGTGTGTGTGTGTGTGTGTGTGTGTGTGTGTGTGTGTGTGTGTGTGTGTGTGTGTGTGTGTGTGTGTGTGTGTGTGTGTGTTCCTGTGTGTCCAGTGGGAGAGGAAATATCGACGTGTGAAAGAGTGTTTTGTATCAAGTTGAGGCCGAGTTGAGGCGGGTGTCGCTGAAAATCTCTGGGCTGTTCACTCGACGTCCTCCGTACAGGACGTCAAGTGGGTGTGGCCTATGCAGTGGGCGTGGCCTAGTGGGCGTGGCCGGGGTGACGTTATGGCTTCGGCTTCTTCACTTAATTAAAGGTGAAGAAGGAGCAGCCTTCAATAACGTCATGCTCCCCTTGTGGCTATGTGAGGGTAACGCAGCTTATATGTTTGGTCCTACTTCCTAGTGGACAAGTGAGGGAAGCTTAGATTTTTAAAATACGTAACACATCCTAAAATGCGATTTGAACGTTATATCGCAGTAAGTGGGTACAACTTCGGTGACGTAGCCCTCTATTCTTGAATTTTCCGTACTGGTTGTCTGCAGTAGGCTTTCAACGAGGTCGACCACTTGCAAACCCTCTTCTGTAAACTCTTCCATTAACATGGAGGCTTCCGCTAATACCATGGCCTTCGTATCCATTTTTTTCGTTTACAGTTTGTTTAGAACGGTGTTCAAAAATCGTTCAGAATTAATTGTTTAATGTCAACGCGTTCGTTGCGAACGTTCGCCTATGTTCGCTGAACTTGAACGCACCTCAGGTCTTACTGAAGGCATTTAATGGTCAAAATATTGTTAATAAATACTCGAATATATTCGAATATTAATATTAATAAACAAACAAACTTTGAATATGATTTTTGGGCAAAAGTCAAAGCCCTAACACACACACACACACACCAACGTTTGCGGTGAAAAATGCAACTGCACATTTCACCCCGTCTTCGCAAGGTTGTTGGGCGCAGCAAGCTTTATAAAAAAAATATATATAAAGCCCTGCATGGGCCCTGCAGGAGCTGTGTGAGAGGAAGCGCTGCCAGGTCTCTGGCAGTAAGGAGTAGGCAAGATGTTCAGAAGGACACTTCATGTTCTGAAGAAGGTTCATGTTTTAAAGTCGTTCATGTTCAAAAGAGCCATTCATGTTCAAAAAAGCATTCATGTTACAGAACTGTTAATAGTAAAGCTTGAGAAGACTGGATAGTTGTACTTTTTTGTGGAAAACTTGATGCGGCCCAGCCTCACCCAGAATCTGCCACCAGCGGCCCCCAGGTAAATTGAGTTTGAGACCCCTGGTCTAACCCCTACCTGCTCTGGTCTGGTCTGGTCCTAGGATTACCGAGGAACTGTCCGTCCCTTCGTCAACTTCAACCCAAAATCAGATGCCGAGTTCCTGAACAAGGCTATGAAAGGAATAGGTCAGTCTCCTCTTTCTCCTCCTCTTTTTCCTTCTCCCCTTCCTCCTCCTTCTCCTTTTCCCCTTCCACCTCCTCCTCCATGTATGGGTTTTAGATTATTGTTTGACAGTTTGACCTTTGAACTCCTATCCCCCCGTCAGTCCCAGAGACGTTAAAGTGTCATTCTCTGGTCGTTAGCTTGTCGTTAGCGTGTCGTTAGCGTGGGCGGAGCCAGGATGACTGAGCTACCAGCTCTCTACATCTCCAACCCATTCATTGTGTGTAAATATTACTTTATTGTAACCGTCCACTTGTTTCATCATTTTATTTTACTGTTTATTATTGCTTTTCTTTTCTATTTCTTGTTCGAAATAAAAACATTTACAATAAATTGAATTCAAACCTCACCTTAACCGTCTCTGACCTTAACTTATACATCTATACCCTTAACCTAACCTTAACCATCTCTAACCTAAGAAATAGACTTATGCATTGATAAATCAATTATTAATTGATCAGGTATTGATCTATTGAGAGATCCGGTATTGACCTATTGATAGATTAGGTATTAATTGATTCAGGTATTGATCTATTTATAGATCAGGTATTAATTGATCCAGGTATTGATCTATTTATAGATCAGGTATTGATTGATCAGATGTATTGATCAGGAACGGACGAGGATGCGGTGCTGATGCTGCTGACGGCTCGTAGCAACGGCCAGCGACAGGAGATCAAAGAGGCCTATAAGAAGAGCTACAAGAAGGTAGGCGGAGCCTGAAGACACACCCCATGCACTATGTGGGCGGAGCCTGAAGACACGCCCCCATGGCTTCGGGGAGTTGTTATAGAGGGATTATCAGTCTACGTCTTTATTTCACTCCCCACTCTACGCGCATGTCGTTGGCAGAAAGAGACAAGACGACAAGAGCCGCAATCATGTCATGTTGTGCGGTTGGTTGCACAAACCCTTTTAATTAGACTGATAATCCCATTTATTCTACTTCTTGCTTGCCACCATAATGAAACAATTCAAATACTTTAATAATTATGCTTTTTCTTATTTGTATTGCATGCTTATCAAATGTATACTCTGTTTGAGTTAATCTCCCTTCAAAAGTAGTCCCCTTTAATTACGATCGATCAAACATGTTTTTGACACCTCGAAGGGCATTATCCCGCTTATACCATGGTCACTTGCCAAAGAAAAGAAATCAAGATCAACCATTCATATTTCCATGAGTTTTACAATCCAAATACAACGTTTTTCACATAAATAGGACGGACTGTAGCTACGACTTGTCAACGGGAGGTATTCTAGTCCGCTGAGCTATGAGCCAGAGAGCTAACGTTGTGGATTGTACATATTTATAATTCGATATTCGTCCCAGCCTTCATACCACAGATACTCGAGGGTCAATATAACCGCGTTGTCTGATTCATTCATTGTCACAATTTACCAGCTCTCGTTTTGAAGAATAATCACCGCGCGATTTGTTTCAATGGAAATCGCCACGGTCTATTCTTTCAACATAAAGTCAGTCCCTCCAGGAAAACGCGATTATGCGATCGCATAATTCAACGCATAATCAGTCAAAGTCCGCATATTCATGCGGGGGCAACATTTTTTCAAATATGCCGCACCTTCACCACATGCCGATTTCTGCGGGGCTTGCATTATTTCATAATCCCGCATTTTCGTTGCAAAAGTCACATATATCGTAGCAGACAGTTGAAAAATGTTGCGTTTACTTCACACAACATCAGCCATTTCCCCCTGTTGCCATGGGAACGTTATGAAGTGACGTAATCACGCACATTTTTTCGCAAGCTCCCGCTATTTATGGAAGTTCCCGCAATTTCATCGCATAAAATTGCATAAATATGCCGCATATTTCATCTCATTTTTTAAGAAAACGTGCCGCATAATCAAGGATTTTTCACACATTCACAAAAAAAGCCGCATTTTTCTGGAGGGGCTGTAAAGTGTGCCTATTTATAATTCGAAATTCATCCAAGCCTTTATACCACAGATACTCTAGGGCAGGGGTCTCAAACTCAATTTACCTTGGGGCCGCTGGAGGTAGATTCTGGGTGAGGCTGGGCCGCATTAAGTTTTCCACAAAAAAGTACAAATATCCAGTCTTCTCAACCTCTACTATTAGCAGTTCTGTAACATGAATGCTTTTTTGCGCCGCAACTTTCTCTGTGCATATAAGACACGTTGGGATGCCCCTGTGCTCTACAAAAAAGTATTCCGTCTCCCACTTTTCCTGAAATAGTCTGTGCTCGTCACTAACCTTTCTATTCACGGCAGGTTTGAGAAAGACATGACTGGGGCTGGAGAACAGGATATATTTTCCTGCCACTTTGTGTCACTCCGGAATCACGTTTCAACCAAGCGACTAATGTTGCTTATTCGCGTTAGCAAACTTGACAACAAGCCCCTCCGGAAGGGGTCCCAACCCTTTCACAGCAAAGGCTTTATTTAAAAAAAAAAATATATATAAAGCCCAGGGCTTTATATATCTATTTTTTATAAAGCTTGCTGCGCCCAACAACCTTGCTAAGACGGGGTGAAATGTGCATAAGCATTTTTCACCGCAAATGTTGGTGTGTGTGTGTGTGTGTGTGTGTGTGTCTGTGTGTGTCAAGCCCGACCCGGCCCGTGCATGTTCTGTACGAGCCCGGCCCGGCCCGACACATTAACTGTAATTATGAGCCCGAGCCCGAATTCAACCCGAATTTTTTTTTTAATACATGTGTAACTTATGATATATAAATTTAGATTAATATGTGTCGGCCTCAACTTGATACAAAACACTCTTTCACACGTCGATATTTCCTCTCCCACTGGACACACACACACACACACACACACACACACACACACACACACACACACACACACACACACACACACACACACACACACACACACACACACACACACACACACACACACACACCTACCGACGTATCCAGGCCCATGCAGTTATAAAATGCAATCAAACCTGTCAGAACATAGACATTTTCTATAAATAGCCTACCAACGTTTGCAGTGAAAAAAAACTGACGCACATTTCATGCTCAGGGATATGAAGCTCCACAACTTCAGGAACTCGGTTGCTAAGCGGTTAGTTTCAGATGCTTCAGTAAGATCGAAATACATCAGAGGAGTCAAACAGGAGAGAACCCGGTCAGGTGCATGGTGTTTGGAAAGAGATACACACAGAAAGGGCGTATCTCCAGTGCACACAGACTTGGGAGAAGCCATACCGTTGGCCTAGCACATTTCACCTCCGTCTTATGCAAGGTTTTTGTGCGCAGCAAGCTTTATAAATGAGGCCAATGGGCAAGCGCAGCGACTCGGCAAAAAAAAAATAAATACAATTAAAACGTTCGGGCCGCACTAACACTTAACTTTGATATCAAGTAGGGGGCCACAAAATATCGTCCCGCGGGCCGCAATTGGCCCGCGGGCCGCGAGTTTGAGACCCCTGCTCTAGGGTCTATAGCATATAAACGCGTTGTCTGGTTACAGTTTAAATAATTTTTCACAATTTACCAGCTCTCGTTTTGAAGAATAATCACCGCGCCATTCGTTTCAATGGGAATTGCGACGGCCTATACTTTCAACATAAAGTGTACATGTTTATAATTCGAAATTCGTCCCAGCCTTTATAGCACAGATACTATAGGATCTATAGCATATAACCAATTTTTCTGATTACAGTTTAATGTGAATTGCGACGGCCTATACTTTCAACATAAAGTGTACATGTTTATAATTCGAAATTCGTCCCAGCCTTTATAGCACAGATACTATAGGATCTATAGCATATAACCAATTTTTCTGATTACAGTTTAATGTAACAGTAAGCTGACAAAATTAACACCGCAACTGCCAATTAGCCACATGGAGATAACCATTGCAACCGGTCAAACAAATGATCTTTTCGCCACCTTTCTGCTCGCGCATCAGCCGTGTTGATAAACAAATAACCCCCCTTATAGGGGATCATTTGTTTAATTGAAACCTTTGAAACCTGCTACAGAAAATGTTATGATTTTCTCTTTATATATTGTTCAGATCTGCAGAGATGTAATCCAGAGACAGTGATACTGTATTGATTCCTAGTGATCTGTGTTCTCAGGACCTGGTGAGCCATCTGAAGTCTGAGCTGGACGGTTTGTTTGAGAGTCTGATCGTAGCGCTGATGACCCCCCCGATCCTCTACGATGCCTCGCTGCTGAACAAGGCCCTCAAGGTACTCAGCCGGCCACTGTTAACCTGCTGACATGTTAACCTGCTAACGCAACATGTTAACGTGCTAACACAAAATGTTAGCATGCTAATGAAACATGTTAACCTGCTAACTCAGCATGTTAGCATGCTAACTCAACATGTTAGCATTCTAACTCAACATGCTAACATGCTAACTCAACATGTTATCCTCATGCTATAACAGCCTGGTTATGAGAACAGCCTGGTTATAGTAACAGCCTGTTTATAATATCAGCCTGGTTATAGTAGCAGCCTGGTTATAGTAGCAGCCGGGTTATAGTAGCAGCCTGGTTATAGTAGCAGCCTGGTTATAGTAGCAGCCTGGTTATAGTAGCAGGCCGGTTACAGTAGCAGCCTGGTTACAGTAGCAGCCTGGTTATAGTAGCAGGCTGGTTACAGTAGCAGCCTGGTTACAGTAGCAGCCTGGTTATAGTAGCAGCCTGGTTACAGTAGCAGGCTGGGTACAGTAGCAGCCTGGTTATAGTAGCAGGCTGGTTATAGTAGCAGGCTGGTTACAGTAGCAGGCTGGTTACAGTAGCAGCCTGGTTATAGTAGCAGTCTATGTATGTCTAACTGAGGATGGAGTGTTCTGATTGGTCGTCAGGGTGCAGGGACGAACGATGAGGTTCTGATCGAGGTCCTGGCGTCGCGGAGCCCAGAGCGGCTGAAGGAAGTCATCAAGACCTACAAGAAAGGTTTCACCTTCATCTCATCCCTCCTCCTAGACCAGCTGCTCCTCCCCTCCTCACCTCCTCCTTCTACTCCTTCTCCTTCTCCTCTCAGAGTTTGGCGGGAAGCTCGAGAAAGACATCATGAGCGACACGTCGGGCCACTACGAAAAACTCCTGCTAGTCCTCCTTCAGGTGAGGAGGGGGGGAGGGAGGAGGAGGGAGAGAGAGGATGAGGAGAGAGGAGGGGGGGAGGGGGGAGGGAGGAGGGGGGGGGAGGAGGGGGGAGGAGGAGGGAGGTAGATATACAGCTGGATTTGTACTTCCTGGAATCACCTTATGGTGACACCTAGTGGTGTCTGACATCTGATCTGTCTGTCTGATCTGTCTGATCCGTCTGATCCGTCTGATCTGTCTGATCTGTCTGTCTGTCTGTCTGTCTGTCTGTCTGTCTGTCTGTCTGTCTGTCTGTCTGTCCGTCTGTCCGTCTGTCTGTCTGTCTGTCTGTCTGTCTGTCTGTCATCTGCCTGTCTGTCATCTGTCTGTCCTTCTCCAGGGGAGCAGGGAAGAAGGGGTTAACGAGGGAAAGATTGAGAAAGACGCCAAGGTAGGAAACCAGTTTTACGAAGTCTTAAAACCAATAAATAACCAGCCTACACTGAGTCTTAAAACCAGTTTACATCGAGTCTTAAACTGTGTGGGGGTGTGGGTGTGTGTGTGTGTGTGTAGGACCTGTTTGAGGCAGGAGCCTCCAAGGTGGGAACAGATGAAGAGGTGTTCATCTCCATCCTGGGCAAGAGGAGTCATGAACACCTCAGACTGGGTTTGGTCTTTCTCTAGCTACCCCCTAACAAACTGCTGTCCACTATCCTCCTTACTATCTTTACTAACCACCCCCACCCCCTACCTCACTGCTGTCCACTAACCTCCTTACTATCTTTACTAACCAGCCCCACCCCCTAACTCACTGCTGTCCACTAACCTCCTTACTATCTTTACTAACCACACCCACCCCCTAAGTCACTATAGTAACCAAACTCACCTAAGCTAAGTCTAAGCTAACTCTAAGCTAACTCGCCATAACCCAGATTACTGTTTGATATGTACACTTCAAAACATTTAAAATAACAATAGTGTGAACGTGACTGAATCGTTTATGATTGAATATGTACAGGATGTTTCCCTCACCACGTGTGTGTTACATTATGTATTGATAGATATTTTCATTCAGGTTCAGGGCGTTCAACCAAAGCGACTTACAATAAGTACATTTGTCATAAGAAGTGAAACAACAATATATGGCTGTCGGCACAGTAAGGATGCTCATAGAACCAAGTGGCAAGTACTAACAGTCACTAGGTTAACCCATTCCCCGTATACAACAAGATAACTAGGATAAGATGCCACACAAGTACTAATATTTAAGTGTCACGACGTACAACACACAATTAGTGCGTACATTAAGTGTCAGGTCATACCACACACAATAAGTGGTAGCTTTACGTTCTCCTCCAGTGTTCGCTGCCTATAAGAAGCTGGCCGGGACTGACATCGAGGAGAGTATCAAGAGCGAGACCACCGGTAACCTGGAGAACCTCATGGTGGCCATCGGTGAGGTGAACACATTAAAGGGATTCTTCACCGATGCAGAACCGGCATTCTAACATTATAAAATCGCTATTATAATATAAAAAACTGTTTTTTCTTCCCTCAGTCTAACCCAGTCTGCCCTTGGCCCAGCTGTCCTCCTTACATTTCTCCTGACCTGACGTCAAATGACGCGTCTGACGTCAGGTCAGGAGAAATTTGCTTGCCTGCTAGAAGGGCCGAGGGCTACAAACCACTGGTTCCGCAAATTTGTAAACACAATGTCCGCCATGTTTCTCCACCACTTAGCTAGAGAACTAGACCGACACAAACCTCCGACCATGGCAGATGCAAATTTGCATGAGGAAAAACCGAAGTGGAGACCCGTGTATTGATTCTCGGCCATGTTGGAGAAGGAATTGGGGGAAGAAACTTTGGCTTTGACTCTCTGAAGTCCAGATTGAACTGCAACTTCAGATTGATGTGTAAGGACCAGAGAAGTCGGAAAACCCAACGCATTCGTTTATTCATAATATCGTCTCAAATGACTCCGTCGGGTTCTCCGACGTCTCAGGTTCTTCCACTTCCACATCAATCTGAAGTAGACTGAACTCTGACATAGAGGAGAATGGGATTGTTGCCCGCGATTGTGGACCGCGATAGTCTTCCGCCAGCACGATTTTGGTTGACTCCTCCGCTCCTGAATAACATCTCCAGCAACGGAGAAGTCTCGCTCGCAATCGCAAAACCTGCGACCGACACGTGCTGTTCAGGCATCCGACCCGACCAGCACCCGTGTCCAATACAGTACATACATTATTTTTCCCCCGTTTCATCGAAATTGTGCGGTTCACCCGTCGGGTAAACCGAACCCGTGCAGGAGTCTGGCCGAGATAAACCCCACTACGAGTCTTTACCTGTTTTGGAAGTATCAGAGACGTCCGAGAACCTGACGCAGTTTTTAATTTATAATATCATCCGGAGGCGGACACAGCTTTTGACCGTAATATTATATATTGTATTATATCATATAGATACCTATATTTTATATCATATTATATTATTTAGATATAGAGCTCCGGGAGTCCGCAAACGGCAACAATCACTTCTCCTCCATGCTGCAGTTAACTCTGGACTGCAGGGAGTGAACGCTGATGGGCTGTTATGCTACATCCCTCAGGGAGTGACCACTGATTGGCATTGTGGGAGCTGTCGTTTTCAATCCACAAGTGCCGAAAGTCACTGTCTGCCATTTCTCGATCAAGGAGGCACAAAATTTGAAATTTATGTTACTATTCGACTAAATATATGACCCACTTTCAATGCAGATTCATGTCTCCGCCGGTGAAGTATCCCTTTAACACATGAAGGATAAACACATGAAGGGTGACCACATGAAGGATGAACACACACACATGGACACATGATAGATGGACACACATTAAGCAGTAGTATACGCTGTTGTAATACAAGTATAAATAGTGTAGCAATGGTGTACTATACACTATTCTACATTATACTCGTAGTATTAATAGTGCAGTGTTGATATTAATAGTATTAGCAGTAGTAGTAATATTCTTAGCAGTAGTAGTAATATTATTATTAGTAGTAGTAGCAGTAGTATAATAATAAGTGTTTTTTTTTCTTCTACCAGTGAAGTGCGTTCGAAGTGTTCCCGCCTATTTCGCTGTGTCGCTTTATGGATCCATGAGGGTAACACACACACACACACACACACACACACGCACACGCACACACACAATCGTACTTGATTGGTTAGTGTGCAGGGGTGTTTCTAAATCTTGTCTGTGATTGACCAGCGTGTTTCTAAAGCTGGTCTGTGATTGGCTTGCATGTTTCTCAAGGATGTCTGTGATTGGCCAGCGTGTAGGGGTGTTTGTAAAGCTTCTCTGTGATTTGCCAGCATGTGGGGGTGTTTGTAGAGCTTGTCTGTGATTTGCCAGCGTGTGGGGGTGTTTCTAAAGCTTGTCTGTGATTGGCCAGCGTGTGTGGGTGTTTCTAAAACTTGTCTGTGATTGGCCAGCGTGCGGGGACGGACGACGGGACCCTGATCCGGGTCATGGTGTCCCGGAGCGAGGTGGACATGTTGGACATCAGAGAGGTCTTCTGCCAAACCTACAAAGTGTCGCTGTACAACACCATCCAGGTACACTATCTATACCTATAGATTTTACCTCTCCTAGTGGTTCACCGAGATCCATACCTATAGATCTACACCTCTCCTCTAGAAGTAGTTCACCTAGATCTGTCTCCTCTCTAGAAGTAGTTCACCTGGATCTACCCCTGTCCTCTCTAGAAGTCGTTCACCTAGATCTGTCTCCTCTCTAGAAGTAGTTCACCTGGATCTACACCTCTCCTCTCTAGAAGTAGTTCACCTAGATCTGTCTCCTCTCTAGAAGTAGTTCACCTGGATCTACACCTCTCCTCTCTAGAAGTAGTTCACCTAGATCTACAGCTCTCCTCTCTAGAAATAGTTCACCTCTCTATGTTTGTCTGCTCTATACTAGCGCCAACGTAGCGTGCTGTAGAGCATTGACCTCGCGGTGACGTAGCATATTGTAGCAGAGGCTTAGCTGTTACGTAGCGTGATGTAACAATTACGTAACGTGGCGTAGCGGTGACGGCACGCTACAATCCAGCGTTGATGTTATCAGTCATCACTACTTAATTCAACCAACCGCCCCCCCCCCCGCCCCCCCACACTCCCTTGTGGTCTCCATGGCAACTGAGACGGAACGTGAGTGGTCTGAATTCGTAACCCAACCTCCCCCCCTCCCAGGAGGACACCAAGGGGGACTATGGGAAGGCTCTCCTCTACCTCTGCGGTGGGAACGACCGCGCCAGAGACTTCTGATGATGCCCCCTCTGGGAACGGGACCTGGGCCGGGACTGGGACCTGGACCGGGACCAGGACCGGGACCGAGACCACCTCCTCATCGACCCCCGTCTGTTGTCGTGGACGTCAGCCATATCCGGGAGTTTCAGAGCGATGACCCCATCACATCTCAAGCTTCCCTCTGAACTTCTTGAGCTTTAATGAGCCCGTATCATCTATACATATTAAATCTAACGATATGAAGGAGATTCATGGTGTGTCGCTGGGCTCTGTCCTCGTTTTTATCTCATTAAATGTCTGTTTGGTTAACGTTGACCATCTCTATTGATTTCCCTAGTCACTCCTCTTCTACGTCACGTGACACTGATGGATGCATGTGTGTGTGTCTGCATTTGTGTGTGTGTGCGTGTGTGTCTGCATGCTTGCACGTTAATCGCTTGAGAAGCGGTGAGTGAAGGTGAATTATTAAAGTTGTCCATGTAAGCTCGTCTGCTGCTTATTAATTAAACCCCCGGTCGTGTTCGGTGAGTAAGGGAAGCTGTTCCCTGGATTGGTCAACAGATTGAAAGCTTTGGAAGTGGAAGTCTTCTGATGAACCACAAGGGGGTGGAAGAACCTGTTCTACTGACTGAGGAACATGACCACTCACAATCGCTAGGTTAACCCGTTCCCGGATAGCTAGGATAAGTCGATACAAAAAATGCCAAGTACTGTCTATATGCAAGGACGTACAACATAGAATAAGTGTGTAAGTGTGTACACTTCTGCATTGGTTCTTATTGGGTGGGTCTAGGGTTTGGTCTTTGGTCCTAGGCATTGGGTATTCAATAGGCTCTAGGGTTCAGTATCATTTTGTGTACATTTGTGTAGAGAACGCATCACAGTGTGCTAGTTGCGCCCTCTGCTGGGGGTTACCGGCGCTGCCAATCAGCGAGTCAACATTAACATCATGTGAAATGTGTCGATGCTGATTCCCAGTGGCCGCTGTCTGCCATTACTACCTAACTGAATATGATGTGTACTTTAATATATGTGAAATATATGCTAGGAGACGTTAGTCTCCTCAAGATGAACACGTGACTCATTATGAACACATGTCTTTCTTTATGGTGAACACATAACTCTCCTCATGATGAACAGATTACTCTGATGAGTAACAAATTACTGTCCCCATGATGAACACATGACTCTCCTGATGAACACATGACTCATGATAAACACATTACTCTCTCCATGATGAACAATTGACTCATCATGATGAACACATAACTCTTCAAGATGAACACATGCCTTTCATGATGAAACATGTCTTTCCTCATGATGACCTTATGACTCATGATGAACACATGACTCTCATGAACACATGACTCATGAACACATGACTCTCCTCATGAGGAACGCATGTCTCTCATGATGAATACATGACTCCTCTAGATGGACACATGAATGACTCATCATGATGAACACATGACTCTCATGAACACATGACTCTCCTCATGAGGAACGCATGTCTCTCATGATGAATACATGACTCCTCTAGATGGACACATGAATGACTCATCATGATGAACACATGACTCTCATGAACACATGCCTCTCCTCATGAAGAACACATGTCTCTCATGATGAATACATGACTCCTCAAGATGGACACATGAATGTCTCATCATGATGAAGTCATGACACTAATGAACACATGACTCATGAACAAATGACTCTCCTCATGAGGAACACATGTCTCTCAGGATGAACACATCAATGACTCCTCATGATGAACACATGACTCTCATGATGAACACATGACTCTCATGGTGAACTCATGACTCTCATGATTTACAAATGACTCATGATTAACACAGGACACCTCAAGATGAACACATGACTCTCATAATGAACACATGGCTCCTCAAGATGAATGCATGACTCTCATGATGAACACATGACTCTCCCCATGATGAACACATGACTCTCCTCCTGATGAATAGGCCTACATTACTTCATTTAGTTCTGGAAGTGGAATATAGGCTACTGTTATCGAAAAGCCTACCAAAGCCCACCAAATCCCATTTCGATTCTGCATTTTGTTTATAATTGTTGGCAAGAGTCAAATTGTCACTCTATAGAGAGCTATTGTATGATCGCTTCATATCCATATTTTTGTGAAACTCAAAAAGCAGCAATATGCAAAGATGGAGGAAACAAACGATTAGCATGTTTAAGGATTCAAATGGAAGCGCAGCCCTCGCGTCGCCTGACCTGTTTCCATATTTTAAACCTGCAGCTCATCTGCTGCCGCTATTTACTCCATTAAAAGTTGTTCAGAACTAGAAAGTTCCTCCAGCGCGTCCATCCATGGAGTCAATCCCTCGGGGAATGTCTCTATCTCTCTAAATCTCTTGATTGTGGTCCGTGGGCAGATCTCCGCGGTGTGGGATCGGACACCAGGGGGCGACAGAGCGCTGGACGGCTGCAGGACAAACGGACGAATGCCTGCAGCCGATTAACACAACGGCTCTTCCCGCCTTCGGTCGTGGTACAAAAAGCTGCGACATTGGGTGCACTGGCACCTCAATATCTCCCATTCCCTTCGTTTAGTTTTATTAATTTTGGTTGTTTTGATTGGCATGTGTATGTGAAGAAAACTGGTGAAATAAAGGTGACAAAAAAAGGAGGGGAATTGATGAGTGCCCAGAGAACTGGATATAGTGGGTCAGGGACGCTGGGGTCCACGACGGCTCGAACAGAGACCGATGTCGGACCACCCAATAGCTCGGCGGTTGAATGGGTTACCCCGATCCCTGGCCGTAGGCGCTGGGACTTACGGTCACATACGGTCAAGCCCCGGCCGACCCACTTGTTATGCTTGTGAAGCGTGGGTTGGGGCTTGAAGGGGGCTGGGAAGCTATGACCTTGTTAGGCATACACTCTAAAAAGTATATTTTTGAAAAGTTGAAGTAAAGCACTGTTTTGAATAAGTCTGATTCAGATTTCTGCTTTAGCGACGGCACTGTACTTTTGTGTATTATATCAAATTGAAATTGTACTTTATTACATTGACCTGCTTTTCTTATGGAAATGAAAGCGCTTAAATTAGGTTTCCCTGCCTAACGTCATGACGTAGACGTTTATTTGTTGAACGTCAATGGGTGTGTTCGAAACCGCGTACTTGCTTACTACTCCTACTAACTATGACGTCAAATTGGGTAAGCGAGAACTTAGTAAGCGAGTTTAGGTAAGCGAGTAGTATCGAATGTCTTCTACTTCCGGAAAGATTTTGAGTAAGCATCGCTAGCTTACTAGACGTACTCAACCGCCCCAGAATGCACTGCGTCTATTCAAAAGAACAGTGGAAGCAATGGCGCTAAACGGGGAGCCGCAGCAGCAGTGCTTTTAATAATTGTTTAATAATTGTTTTAACATATCACCGCAAATCCTTAGGTTGAAGGTGTACTGTGACGTTAAATGTGACGTTTATATGTTTATTTATAATATTTATTAACGACGCCCGGCCGGTAGGTTATTGACACGTCATTTGATTCACGTCATCTGAGGTGGTTAAGTAAGGAAGGTCTTCTGAACGTCGATTACTCAAATGGATTACTCAATCATTATTTAAGGATTCGAGAAGTAAGCCAAATATTTAGTAGGTAGTAAGCAGTAAGCAAGTAGGCGGTTTCGAACACACCCAATGTCTTTTCCAGCCAGATTTCTGTAGCTGAAGCGGACATTTTTTCTCCTCGTCAATCTCATCATCCACGCGGTCAAGGTCACTCTGAAAAACGGTACGTTTAATGTAGACAAAGTCATGTTTTACCAATTTTATTTGTCAGATAACAAATGTTCTGCCTGTATGGGTCAAAAAATGTACGTCTTAAGGGTTAACTTTAGTTAACGAACTGGACCGGTGTTTCAGTTCAAGTGGTGACCGGTTTAACTGGTGACTATCAGCCGAATGCTTCGCTTGTTGTCGTGGCTACGCCAGATGTTGGAAATCGGGACCAGACACGTAGCTGTCCTTGCGATTGCCTCTTTGATTTGTTATTCAATAAAATGTCAAAAACATTACAATCTCATTCGTTTTTGGAGTGTAATTGGAAGAAACTTGTCACGTAGAAGCGTTCTAAGCCGAAATAAATGGAAAATGAATGTTTAAAATATGATACATTACGGGATTCGAATTCATACCATTGCGGGGAAAAAATATAACAATCCGCAATTCCATTCCATTGTGCCGTTGACCCACTGGGGAAATTACCGCCGTAGTATAATAGAATTCGCAAATACTTCTTGAAAACACGAAAGGCAGCCAGATCAACTTGTGACCCTACTTTCCATGTAGTTATGACCATGCATTGGTCGCGTATCCCAAAAATAAGACGCCTTTACATCCAGTTAATCCAAACCTAATGTTGTGTTGCCCTCCACTGCTTGAAACTAGCCAAAAACCCTGTTATGCGCTCATTCGATCATTTCGGTCGCCTGATGTGGTGTTGTCGCGTCCTCCTTCTTTATATCCTCTCTGTAAGCAAAGCAGCGACTTCGGAAATCAATGTGACGCAAGGCGATATCTCTTTGAGACACAACGTTTATTCACATGAAAACATACATTACGAGATTCGAACTCGTACCATTGTGGGGAAAAATATAACAATCCGCAATTCCATTCCATTGTGCCGTTGACACACTGGGAAATTCGCCGCCGTAGTATACTAGAATTCGCAAATAGGCTTACTTGTTGAAAACACGAAAGGCAGCCAGATCAACTTGTGACCCTACTTTCCATGTAGTTATGACCATGCATTGGTCGCGTTTCTAAAAAATAAGACGCCTTTACACCCAGTTAATCCAAACCTAATGTTGTGTTGCCCTCCGCTCTTGAAGCGTGGTAAAGTTAGTTTTTATTGGACGTTGGATATTCGACACATTCGAAAATTCTATTTAGCACTGGCTTCGATGGACGAATTTGTGTCAAACCAACTTAGATGTGTTAATACAAGGCCTACCTATGTAAAACAAAGCACCATTTGATTTTATAAAAAAAAAAAGTAATGTTAAAAAAGGCCATAAATCTATTATGCGGCTTGACCTTTTGACCTACCCATAGCAAAACACATCTGGTGTAATCAACTAACTGCCCCACACATAACACAAAGCTTATTTTTTCCAAAAACTCACGTTTTGATTTTATAAAATAAATTTAATGTTAAAAAAATATTTATAAAATCAAAGGGTAGGTGTTTTGAGAAAATAAGCTTTGTGTTATGTGTGGGGCAGTTAGTTGATTACACCAGATGTGTTTTGCTATGGGTAGGTCAAAAGGTCAAGCCGCATAATAGATTTATGGCCTTTTTTAACATTACATTTTTTTTTATAAAATCAAATGGTGCTTTGTTTTACATAGGTAGGCCTTGTATTAACACATCTAAGTTGGTTTGACACAAATTCGTCCATCGAAGCCAGTGCTAAATAGAATTTTCGAATGTGTCGAATATCCAACGTCCAATAAAAACTAACTTTACCACGCTTCAAGAGCGGAGGGCAACACAACATTAGGTTTGGATTAACTGGGTGTAAAGGCGTCTTATTTTTTAGAAACGCGACCAATGCATGGTCATAACTACATGGAAAGTAGGGTCACAAGTTGATCTGGCTGCCTTTCGTGTTTTCAAGAAGTATTTGCGAATTCTAGTATAGCCTACTACGGCGGCGAATTTCCCAGTGGGTCAACGGCACAATGGAATGGAATTGCGGATTGTTATATTTTTCCCCACAATGGTACGAATTCGAATCTCGTAATGTATGTTTTCATGTGAATAAACGTTGTGTCTCAAAGAGATATCGCCTTGCGTCACATTGATTTCCGAAGTCGCTGCTTTGCTTACAGAGAGGATATAAAGAAGGAGGACGCGACAACACCACATCAGGCGACCGAAATGATCGAATGAGCGCATAACAGGGTTTTTGGCTAGTTTCAAGCAGTGGAGGGCAACACAACATTAGGTTTGGATTAACTGGATGTAAAGGCGTCTTATTTTTGGGATACGCGACCAATGCATGGTCATAACTACATGGAAAGTAGGGTCACAAGTTGATCTGGCTGCCTTTCGTGTTTTCAAGAAGTATTTGCGAATTCTATTATACTACGGCGGTAATTTCCCCAGTGGGTCAACGGCACAATGGAATGGAATTGCGGATTGTTATATTTTTTCCCCGCAATGGTATGAATTCGAATCCCGTAATGTATCATATTTTAAACATTCATTTTCCATTTATTTCGGCTTAGAACGGTTCTACGTGACAAGTTTCTTCCAATTACACTCCAAAAACGAATGAGATTGTAATGTTTTTGACATTTTATTGAATAACAAATCAAAGAGGCAATCGCAAGGACAGCTACGTGTCTTGTCCCGATTTTCAACATCTGGCGTAGCCACGACAACAAGCGAAGCATTCGGCTGAAAGTCACCAGTTAAACCGGTCACCACTTGAACTGAAACACCGGACCAGCTTGTTAAGGTGCCATGCCGTAATTTCTGACGACTCATTGTTCCGACGTCTCAATGGTCCGAAATATTTCCCATTAGATGCCACTAATGCCGACGGTTCAATTTTACGAAAACGGAACCCAGTGTTCCGAAGGGCCGTTTGTCCGATAAGTCAAACAAGAGGCACATTATAGGCCGACGGTTCAATATGCCGAATAGGCCTACATAACCGTCGGCCTAATGCGCCTTTCCAATGGGAAATATTTTGGACCTTTGAGACGTCGGAGCAATGAGGCGTCGGAATTACGGGCAGGCCCCCTAGTTAAGTCATGCTAACTTTAGGTTAGCGTAACATGTTCGATGCATTTAACGGATTTTGTGAAATGTGTTAGCCATATGTTCAAACCACTGGTGTGCTAAAGGTAATGTGGCATTAAAAAGTATAGTGATCGTTTTGCTATTAACTGATCAATAGCAGCGCTGCTGCTATTTCATTTAGCATTTTTCTAAATTAATAACATGTGCAAATAACTTCCACGCGGGGCTCTCGTGGTGTAATATTGTTACTGAAAGTAGTCTTAAGTTTACGTATGTCATACTACTGTGTACTGGTTAAGCTGCTTATTTGCACATTAACACGGATACATTTAGGCTTACATGTGTTTGCAACTGTGCTGCGCAGTTCTGTTAAGATGTGTGTGGGGGTGGGTGTTTTATTGCCGCCATCGTCTCCGTTAACGTATTTAGTGAGACACAGGCGACGAGAGAGGTCGATTTCGTTCTCATGAAGCACAGTGGTGAATCCGGCCGCTAATTAAACAACACCACTGCTCTGCTGCTATTCCTTTTAGCATTTTTGTCAGTTTGCTAGCGGAGAGTTGGAGTAAACCTTTGGTTAGTAACCTTGTGCGAGGTAGTCTTGTGGTGTAATACTGTTACTGAAAGTAAATGCAAGTCATGTAGTTTACTGGTTATGCTGCTTATTTGCACAACAGTGTGGATACTTAAAGGCATTTATTTTACGGTCAATGTGGTTGCCCCCTATAAGGGACGTCGGACTTGTGGGCTAGCATCGGAGAAATGACATGCATCGAATTCATGGACAATTGCAGTTGTCCAATTGAGGAGCAGAGTCGAACTATGGCTGTAATCGGATTAAAATGTGCATGTTAACGTACTGAATGACGAAGCCCTGAAGCAGAGCTTCGGGCCAACTACATTGGCTGGCTGCTCATGTTGCATTGTTTTCTCCCTCTTTCCCACATTTGCGGAAATTAACCTGATTGTCAAGCTCAACACTGAATTGAAACATCACCACTCCCTTAATATTAATTCATTTTCTATTTGCTCTTCATGATTCTTTCCCTGATTGGTGGTGGTTACATCAGCCCTGGACACAACTCATCAAACTACCCAAAGGTAAGTTAAACTGCAGAATTAGAGTGCTAAAGACAGTAGGGATGCAAATTATCGAGTAATTCATTAATCGATAGTTGTTTCATCTTATCGATCGATGATCGATTAATTGATAAGCGGCAATTCTTCTGAGAAGCTGAATTTCCTTCTGAATGTGACACATTTAGGTGGTAATTCAACAAAGTCGTTTAGTTGTTGTACTTTAAAATACTTCCACATATTGTGCATTTGGCGTCTTTGTCGTCATTAACCAACTTAAAGTGGCTCCATACTGCACTCCGTTTTGCCCTCTTCATCGTGTCAGTGTCCCGCTTTTCTTTGTCTTGTCCTGCTTCGCTTGTGTTCCCGCTTGTGTTCCCGCTTGTGTTCCCGCGTGTGCGTCAAGTACCTCTGGCGTCAAGCGCGCCCTCACGTGGACGGTTGGGGAATTACGGGTTAAAAATGCGATTAATTGCAAGTAATTTATTTTAATCGAGTAATCTCTTATCGACAATCGATAATCGATTAATTGTTTGCATCCCTAAAAGACAGTGATTTGTTTATGGCTTTAATGTCATGAAATGTTTGGTCATACCATCTGAACCGAAATCAATTTCAACAGTTAAGGTGGAGTGCAAATTACTTCCAATGGGCATGTGTGTATTTCCCTTAAGCCAGACTTGATAACTGTATCCCTTAAGGCACAGTTTCTCAATCCTCTTAAAAACGTTCAGCATCATGAATACAGAGATATGTTATTCCCAAATAACTATTGAAATATGTTCTGTAATATTTAAACAATACCTGCATGTTATGGAATTTATTGTCATTTATATTAAGGTTGTTGCTGTCTTTGATGCCTCAGTCAGATAGGAATGCAGTTTATTATTTATCATACCATTTACAACGATCACCTTTTACGCAGTCCGTGTGAATAAATATTAATTTGCAGCATTTCAATTACTATTTACGGGCAACTATGGCCGTTGCATGAGGTTGCAAAGGCTGCTACACATTTCGAGTTTATTGTGTTTTATAAAATGAAACTGGGGCTACTCCAGGGGCTTCATTTAAAAAAAAAGGGCTTATGATTCAAGTCAAAAGCATGGCATACGGTGGATGATAGGATGATACAGTGGCATACGGATTGTTTAAACTGTTGTGTTTAAATTGGCTCCACCACCACTATCTCCTTAAAAAAGTAAACCTACAAAGGAACTCCCAGTAAAGCCTGTTTCTTTGTTTTTTCAGTTTTCCGCTTCATGTGGAGATGCAAGGACTGTGGGATTGTGTTAAAAAGAAGATCTGAGCTGCTCAAGCATTACAAACTGAATCATAGGCACTACGGACGGGGCCATTCATATAGGGCTGTCACGGTTGAGGAATTTTCACCGCGGTGAAAACAGGGGGCGCAATATTGTATTTGTATGCGATATTATTGCACAATTTTTTAAAATGCCGTTTAAGCGAGATAATGCACATTTAAATTCAAAACACACCCGTAACCGGAGTTTTGTCAGCGAACTTTTCGGACACAACGGAGCTGAAGGTTTGTGTGGAACCAGTTGCCATGGAGAATGGTTTGATAGTTATGACGAAGAGGGAACGCTCCGTTCACTTGCATGGACAGAGTCTCTGGATGCTAAGCAACCTCAACGTCTTGGCGGACTATTTCTCTGCTGATACGAATGCTGGAAACACACCAGACACACCATGTGAAGTTATTTAACCCGATTATTGTTATTTATATCAGAGATTATTTAATCAAACCCGATCTAAGCTCTATCACCCAAACACGGCGGTGTTTGGGTTTCCTACCTCGGACTCCAGCGCAGCCACGGCCGACAACTATCTTTATTCTGGGTGGAAATAGTAACATAGTTACGCCATTAAATGCGTTTATGGAAACATTTTTAGCGAGAAACGTGCATTTTACTTTCATAATGTTCGCTCGGTGAATGTGAAGGATGTTTGGTTTGATAGTTATGACGAAGAGGGAATGCTCCGTTCACTTGCATGGACAGAGTCTCTGGTTGCTAAGCAACCTCAACGTCTTGGCGGACAATTTCTCTCCTGATCAACACTACGAATGCTGGAAACACACCAAACACACCATGTGAAGTTATTTAACCCGATTATTGTTATTTATATCAGAGATTTTATATCAGAGATTATTTAATCTAACCCGATCTAAACTCTATCACCCAAACACGGCGGCGTTTGGGTTTCCTACCTCGGACTCCAGCGCAGCCACGGCCGACAACTATCTTTATTCTGGGTGGAAATAGTAACATAGTTACGCCATTAAATGCGTTTATGGAAACATTTTTAGCGAGAAATGTGCATTTTACTTTCATAATGTTCGCTCGGTGAATGTGAAGGATGTTTGGTTTGATAGTTATGACGAAGAGGGAACGCTCCGTTCACTTGCATGGACATGGACTCATCTAGCTGCGTTGGAAGCGTTGAACCACCACACAATGATCAAGCGTCAGGTTAGGCGCGTTACTCGCGTTATCCAACGCAAGTTCACCATTACTAAATTAATGAACGTTAATGAATGGTTATCATGGCAACGCACGTTTCATTCTAGAATTCCACGGTCAGTTTCATGAACGCGCAACCCGCACCAGGTCATATGCGGTGATCGCGATGGCCCATTATCTACCGCAGTGTGCTCTAAATATCGCGATATTTCATTTTTGCGATTATTGCGACAGCCCTACATTCATATCCATGTACCTATTTACATTGTACATGTAGATTCAAGACTTGGAATGCCCTACTGAGCCATTTATCAAGGAATCACCCTGCCCAACAAGCTATCAACAAAGCCGTATCAACATTCACATGCCATATTTGTGGTCATAATCAACTCTCCACTGAGAGGGAATTTTTTCAACACATCTTTAATCATCTTAAAAATAAGGAGACTGTTACATGCGTGTTCCAAGACTGTGAATATAAAACCAACGTATATGAGAACTTCAAAAGCCATAAATACAGGAAACATTCTGGGACAGGAAATATCTTTAAGCCTGGTAATAATTCTGTTACAGAATCCTTTGCCAGTGTTGCCAGTGATATTTCAGATGGGGAACGTATAGAGAGCAATGACGATTTAGATTCTGCTTTTGTCGATGTGGATCCTGAGAACTTAGAGAAGGATATCGAGCTTCAACTTGCGTCAGTCCTTCTTAAGTTAGAAAACATCTTTCTTGTGTCAAATGCTGCGGTAGATGAACTTCTGCAGGAGTTTAACTATTTGATTGGTTCTCTTTCTCTGCCAATCACTCAAAAGGCTATTAGCCAAGTATTAAAAGATAATGGTTGCCAGTTTGACCAGTCAGTGGTTAAAAAACTAGCCAGTGCACTCTGTGATTCAAACCCTGTTAAAAAAGCAATTGGAGATAAAGGCCCACTTTCCAGTGCTTGGAGGCGAAAGGCTTACTATAAGTTACACTTTAATGTGTGGAACCAGTGGAATATATACTAGACCAAAAGAATAGAAAGTCATTCCAATATATTTCAATTTTAAAGTCTTTGGTACAAATTCTTGACTGCCAGACAATCTTGGATCAGGCTGTTCATTTGAATAATGTAGATAAAGAACCACATGGAACTTGTGCACAGATATACAGATCCTTCTTTGATGGTGCCTTGTTCAAAGAAAATGGACTTTTGTCTAAACAGGAAAGCATTTCCTTGATATTATATATTGACGATTTTGAAATATGTAATCCCCTTGGCACATCCAGAAGGAAGCATAAAATCTGTGGTTTGTATTGGATTCTGGGCAATTTACCACCGGGCTGTAACTCTGCTTTGTCCTCCATCTTTTTGGCAGCTTTAATCAAAAGTACTGATCTGAAGTGCTATGGCTATGATAAAGTGTTGGAACCTTTTCTTAATGATCTAGTCATTTTGGAACAGAAAGGGATATTTGTGTCGAAGTTGGGCAGAACAATAAAAGGCACAGTTCAGTGTGTGGTTGCTGACAACCTTGGGGCACACGGTATTGCTGGATTTGTAGAGAATTTCTCAGGGTCATATGTATGCAGATTTTGCACTGCAGAAAAAGCTGACATCCAGACTCAAGAAGTTAGAAGCGGCGTCTTTCCTTTGAGAACCAAAGAGATTCATGCTGATCATTTAAGAACAATTGAGGAAAATGGGTTGCCTAATTATTATGGTGTGAAATCGGAGTGTATTTTATCAAAGCACCTCTCCTATTTTGACGTTACTTCTGGGTTTCCTCCTGATATCGTGCATGATCTTTTCGAAGGTATTGTTCCTTTTGAACTTGCACTTTGCCTGAGTGTATTCATAAAAAAAAAGTATACCACATTACCTGCATTAAATGATGCAATATCATCTTTCAACTTTAAGTGGGATGACAAAACTAATCAACCTCATCCTGTGCCTCTCAGTTTTGGGTCCAGAAAAACTGTTGGGGGAAATGTGCATGAGAACTGGAGTCTAATCAGATTTTTGCCTTTGTTGATTGGGCGGAGAGTTCCCTGTGAAGAGCCAGCTTGGCAGATCTTAACAGACCTGAAGGGTATTGTTGATCTGGTCGTCAGTCCCATTCAAACCCAGGACTCCATTGCATATCTTGATTTTAAGATCTCTGAGCACAGAATTAGATTCCAAGAGGTTTTCCCAGACTGTCACCTTAAACCAAAACACCATTTCTTAGAGCATTACCCATATTTGATCCAACAGTTTGGTCCACTAGTTTCCCTATGGACGATGCGTTTTGAAGCAAAGCATAGCTTTTTTAAAAGAGTTGCCAGGAATATCAGGTGCTTCAAAAATGTGCTACTTTCCCTTTCAGAGAGACATCAGCATCAGATTGCCCATCATTTGCATGCATGTAGCTTTACCAGACCTCTATTGGAAGTGACAAATGTTTCCACTGTACACATCGATGTTCTTAACAAGGACATTTCAAATGCTCTGAGACAGATGTCTTCAGATATGGACACAGTGGGCATGGCCAAAAGCGTGACATATGATGGACTAAACTACAAGTGTGGAATGATCTTGATCCAAGGCTCACTGGGAGGACTGCCAGAGTTTGGTGAAATCATCCAAATGGTGATACTGCAGGACAAGTTGATCTTCATTGTGAAGAAGCTCATTGGATGGTATATTGAACACTATAGAGCTTTTGATCTCAAACCATCCCCAGTCGAGAAAGTGGATCTTATTGAGCCACAAGAACTACATGATACATACCCACTGGCGGACTACAAAATTGGAGGGATGCGTCTTGTCACATTGAAAAGATATATCCATGTTTAAAGGATGAGCCCTCTCCATGTAATGTTTTATTTTGTTCTCAATACATTTTATTTTTCATACCGAAAGCCAAATGTGGTCCACTTACAGAAGGTAAATTACAGGACATCAATTATTTATTTTTTTAATGATTAAAAAGGGATAGTTCAGTATTTTTTATTTGCCTCACACCTTATTGTGCTCTTGCTCTCCTTTCAGACTGCCATGGCTCATTCCACAACTGCCAGACTTAAAGTGATTTTGGGGGACAACAACATTGAAAAACTGACACTTCCCAATGGAATACCAGAGTCACTAGATGACCTTATCGGCACGATAAGGAGTACGTTCGGATTAAAGTGCAGCTTGAAACTGCAGTACATGGACCAAGATTTTGGCAATGACTTTTTCAATCTGAACTCTACTGCTGAACTCCAGGATTTGGGGACAATCAAGGTCATCCAGCAAACAACGTTGATCAGTGCCACTGCATCCTCTGCTTCTGTTTCATCCGAGTCGGATGACTGTGTTTCACTGGCATCAAACGACACTATACTGCTTTCATCCCCCGAGTCTCTGTCATCTCGAACCAAGCAGTGGCCAGAGGAATTTCCAATTCCTCAATTTTCCTACGACACGGAGTTGCAGTTAGTGAAAGGTAATTCTGAGTGCCAGGTTGGAAACAAGTTGTTAACCTTGAGCTCCCGAATAAAATCTGATATCTTGAATAGAGTAGTTGAAGAAATTTACCGATATAAGGCCTACCCGGAGGATGCACATTTCTGCACAGTTGCAGAGGCCTTAATCAAAAAGCACCCTTGTTTAAAAGAGCCTGGCTCATTCAATGGCTGCTACGGCTGGAAACAGCGACTGAAGTACAAAATGGGAAACTACCGGACTCAACTCAAAGTGCTGGGGTGTCCAGAGCTGTCAGTAAATTCCCTGAGATCGAAATCAACGATGGATGCTTTCCCTGCTAAAAAGGTGAAGAGGCCAAAACGAGCCAAAGCCAACTTCTATCCATCCTTCCCTACTGGAGAAACTCAGGACAGCATGGAAAAAGAGAGAATAGAACTTCTGACAGATGTCAAGATGAGGAACAATGAAAGGGTAATCACGGACAAAATGGCTTGCACGTTTGCCTACAGACGACAAGAGGTGGTCAACCAAGAACCCAGCATTCAAGACTTTAAAGACCGGTGGCCTGCCTTGTTCCATCAGAAAGAGGTATGGTAACAATGGAACTGAAATGACTCTTGAATTGAACATTGTTCATTGACAGAATTTACATATTCAGTTAAACTTTTCGTTGCATTGACATTTTGCCTGTTGTGTATGCAGGCTTCAGTGTTGACGTTGTTAAAACTGAGATTGTATGTGAGGTAATTTGCATTTCCTTTTTATTTATTCACTCTCATTTGTTTTAGATCGATACAGAGTTCCTGAGGCTCATGGCTGTTCCTCTTGAGGATATGTTCTTCGCCCAGTTGGACATCCACTCAAGTCAGCTAATCAGAGTCATCCGGGCCAAAGGTGGATCAACACGCCAAAAGAATGCTGACATTTTGGACCAGGTACATCTAGAGCATCAAAAATAACAAGTTTCCTTGGTTGCTTAGAGGGTGTCACGGTACCCCTTACTATTAAAGATGCATCATCCGGATTAGCTTAGCTCCAGCACCGGTAGCTAAGGGGAGCAATAGCGTGCCTCCGCTGGCAGCAAAGAAGATGAACTAAAATAATCACTATACGCTCCTGTTTATTTACCAAGTTATGTTATGCTCGTTATTTCTGGCACGTGTTATTTTAGAACCAAATGCATACCAGTAGGAAACCGCATGGGATGTAAACAAGACGTCAGTGACTATAAGGAGCAGAAGAGGGGTTGCTGTGAAGATCCAGAACCGTTTAGATTTATACATTTTCAGTTAGGGGCCACAGTGCTCCTAGTGAAAAGAGTTTCAGAGATTTTGAAGATTAAATTAATCAAGATTTTATTGTCCTAGACTGAGGACATTCATCTTCGAAGGGAGTGTGTCCTGAAAGCCCTCATCATCTTCCTCGGCGAGGATGCAGATGACCTGATCAAGGAATATCGTGTACGTTTCTACAGCAATTTGCATTTCAGCTCATCTCATCATTTTTATCCTGTAAAACATAGACAATTTTGTCAACTATAATTACTGAAACCTGTTTGGATTGACTACATGTTGTATTTATAATATATGTAGTGATTCTTGCGTAGAGCTTCTGGTGAAAAGGTCGGAGTCCTGCAAAACATCAAGACACAAAGTACTTGACCCTGTCATGATACCAGGCTTGGCCAATAATGAGATGTGTGGCTGAGCCTATAAAGGGCTCCAATCCATAAAGCACTATTCAGTGAAATGAAGTCAATGTGATTTTGCAGTTGTCTTTTAATGTGAGGCGTGAATAAAAGTGCAAAGTGATGACAGTGATGTTTTGTGTCATGTACTTCAGGACTCTGGACCAGAGGACATTCAAAGGGATCTGGAGCATCTCACTGTGGCAGTGTTTGTCATTCGAAAGGACGGGGAAGGACCGCAGGAGCCACCTGAAGACATAGGCATTGTCATCGAGGGCGTGAAGGTGTTGCATGGACTGACTTCAGTTGCCTCAGCTTGTGCCCTGCTTCTAGGTTTGCTATATGCACTAACCTTGCTTATCCCAAACCCCTTCGTTTTACTTTCGAAGTGCTCCAGAAAATCATCATGCACCTTGAGCAACACAAGATGTCCCCCAAAGTCCAAAATCTGTATGGCAGACTTCAAAGCTCGCAGTAATGACACGCATCACAATTGATTCCTTTTCTGGACCCAAAAATGGCCTAGGGAAGAACAATGTTAAAGGATAAATCCGGTGTAAAGTGGATCTGGGATATGTTTAATATGATAACGAGATGGTATGTTCGTTTGGGAGAAAAAACGCATGTAGACTCATTCTTAAGTAGGCTGTTTTCAGCCGATTCTACCATCGGTAGAATCCACGCTATAAACTTGGAATCATGGGGGCATCGTCTCATGGTAAAAACAAAATCACTATTTTAAACCACTTAAAAGGCTAGAGGTAGCCCGACACTTCTTTGGTAGTATAATAAGGGTCTTAAAATATAAAACAAGGCACTGATAACTTTGTAAGTGTACAGATTGTTTATTAAAAATGACATTTTATACACACAATACCATCAGTAGTTCATCCTTCGACGCCATTTTGTATTTAAGACTCGATAAGTATCTTGGCGAACATGGAGCATGCGTATTGTTCACGGATGTCACAAGCTCTGTGTTTGTCAATCGAGTCTTGAATACAAAATGGCGTCGACGGGTGAACTACTGATGGTATTGTGTGTATAGAATGTCATTTTTAATAAACAATCTGTACACTTACAAAGTTATCAATGCCTCTTTTTATATTTTAAGACCCTTATTATTCGTTTTTAACATGAGACGATGCCCCCATGATTCCAAGTTTATAGCGTGGATTCTACCGATGGTAGAATCTGCTAAAAACAGCCAACTTAAGAATGCGTCTAGAGGCGCTATTTTGCTCCCAAACGGACATACCATCTCGTTATCATA
The DNA here is from genome assembly GCF_902167405.1 of Gadus morhua. Lineage (NCBI taxonomy): Eukaryota > Metazoa > Chordata > Actinopteri > Gadiformes > Gadidae > Gadus > Gadus morhua. The sequence goes on from NC_044057.1 coordinate 12,581,958, forward strand.
TTAAACATCCCAGATCCATTTTACACCACATTTATCCTTTAAGACATGGGGCCTGTGAAACTCAAGCCTCTTTTTTTTTTTTTGCCTTTGTGTTTAAAGAGACAAATATTCTTCAAACCAAGATGATACACATTGATTTTGTTGCAGGTTTTTCGTAGAGGAATTTTTTTCATTTTCTGTGGAAAGGTTACATTTTTGTTTCCATGTGTTTTCAAAATAACAAAAAATACAATCTGTTAATGCTTAGAGCTCAAATACCTAACTGAGGTGTTGTCATCCATCGTTATGCACACTGTTAGTCCGATTTAATTTAAGTGCCTTTCATGTATACTTTTGTTTCTTTTTTTGGAAGTAAAATAACAACCTGCAAGTCATTATATTGAGAAACTCATTATATTATCTTAATATGTTGGTTAAATATAACCATATTTGGACTTACTAGTTCAAATGTATTTTCAAAATATAGGATGAAATGTTGATAGTTGCGTTATAATAACTTGCAGGATTATTTGCTTGGTAGAGGTGTTCTATATGGTAAAGATTTTGCTTCCCCAAACTGTTATGCACTTTTTATGCATTAGTATTGTGATTGTTAAAATGCATGTTTGCATAATACTTTGGTTCCTACTTTGGACTTTATTTAGATGAATGGTTAAACATTTGTAATGTATAGCTTTTTGCCTCACACTCCGGCTCAAACACTGGTAGTGAAGGGGAGCAGGTCAAAAGAATACTTTGCAATATCACTTATACTCCTGTGTGCTTGTTGGGACTTGTTTGAGTTAAAGGACAATTCCGGTATTTAGCACATTGAGCCCCCTTTCTGGGTTGTCTAGGATGAAAGACAACCCAGAAAGGGGGCTCAATGTGCTAAGTACTGGAATTGTCCTTTAAGCTATCCTGGATGAGCGACATTTGTCGACTGCTATATCAAATGCATGCAGTTACAGGAATGGTTAAGCAATTGAAAATGACTAAAATCTTTATTTAGTATAAACTGTAAATTGAACCTGTATGCATTTAATGTGAAATGTGTTGGAAGATATCGGCATGTTGTGTTTTATACTTTCATATAATAAAGTATTTAAAAAAAAAAAAGATTTGAAAATGTGATATTTTTTTGAAAGCCAACTTAAAATTGTAATTGTAAGAAAGTATTTTAATTATGTTGAGTAAACTTACATTTCACATTCAGGTTACTTTAAAAATATTCTTAACCTCAAGTCAGAATATTGAGTTCTAAGGAAGCAGTATCTTACTTTAGGATATAGCAAATAATTGAGTTGGAAAAAAAGGACATTATAATTTGTTGTACATTAATTTTAAGTTTGATTGATGCAAATTGTTTATTTGAAAACTAACATTTTAGTCATTTGATCCGACTTGAAACAATTGGGTTAGTCTAACTTGCTATTTTTATTTGAATAAACTTAATTCATTTACGTGTTACCAATTGAAGTGATTCAATTAAGTTGATCCAACTATTTTCTTTTTACAGTGTAGGGTTAGGGTAGAGAGTAGGGTTCGAGTTAGGGTTGGGATTGGGTTAGGGTTGGGTTAGGGTTGGGGTTGGGTTAGGGTTAGAATTAGGATAAGGGGTTAGGGTTGGGGTTGATGTTAGGGTTAGTATTAGAGAGTAGGGTAAGGTTTAGAGAATAGGGTTGGATAGTAGGGTTAGGAGGGCGAGAGAGTATGGTTATGGTTGAGTAAAGCTATGTGTAGAAAGTAGGGTTAGGGTTAGAGAGTAAGATCACCAGACATAGTAAAGACACTAGAAGTAGTACGACACTCTAAATGTAATTGTCTATACACCATCTGTGAGCTGACAGATACAAAAACGTGGCTTTGAGGTTTCAAATGTTTTTATAAGAGTACCACTCTAACAAAATGAAAAAGACTTGAGATTTGTCAAATTGAGAAATAGTACAATTCCATTTGAACATGATTGTGCCTCTCCTGCCTTTGTTGTCAAAGACGAAGTGACTTTTCACTTTAGCTGTGGAGTGATGGACTGCTTCCCTTAGCTGGTAGCAGGGAAATGTTGATTGTTCCGAAATACATTCGAGGTGTGCGGGCTGCGGCTGCGTCCACAACCCAATCTGCGGAACCGAGTGCGCGGGGCCAGGTGCACACTTGCATGCTAAAAATACAGCCCGCTCATTGGTTTATCTCCCTGAGATGCCATTTTCTCCTGCATTATGCATATATATGCTAATGTATTAGCATATATGGTAATGAACAACAAGGAAACATATTACCTGAAAGGGCAGCGGCGGAGGCGTCATGGGAAATGAACGGACTGTTGCTATCATTTAGCAACATTTACTATCACAGAAATATAGCATTTAGCAACATCAGGCTCGTTTGCTAGCACAGAAACATAGCATTTAGCAACATCAGGCTACATTTAATAGCATAGAAGTATAGCATTTAGCAACATCAGGCTACATTTACTTGCACAGAAATATAGAATTTAGCAACATCAGGCTGGATTTACCAGCACGAAAATATAGCATTTAGCAACGTCAGGCTACATTTACTAGCACGGAAATATACTTTCTGCTATGATTTAGCAGAAATAACTAGTAATAATTAGTAGGCCATGTGTTTCTAAATATTTGACCTTATTAAAGAAAATTGATTTGTCTATGATTACACAGCCCCCTAAACCCTCAAGATTCCTAAACCCTCATCCTAACCATCATTATGAGTTTAGGAAAGAGGAGAGGAGACAGGAAAGGAGATGTCACACAAATGCCTGCCAAACTCAACAAATGTGGTGAATATTTTCATGAAATTCTCGTGTAGTACCGCAGTCCAGCGCACGGTGGGGATGTTGTATTCCTGCTTCTTGTGAAGTCGTTGAGTGTGCGCCTCACGTCATTCACAATAACAATATTCATAGATAATTTGACAATTTTATAGAAGAACGTTTGAATAACACTGTATAAATATGAAAGAATATTGTAGGCCTATGATCTTAAATATTAACATTATCAATTAATATAACAGATCATATCAGATCAAGTATCAAAACTATTAATTAAAATGTTATACTATAATAAACATAATAAATATACGAACACAGTAGGCATACAATAGAGAATACATATATATAGTAGAATACAATTCAAACACTAATACTATACTAGGCTCATAGTTACACAGTATGTCAGTAAAACAGTAGGCTAACACTAGTAATACTAAAGGTGCGGCCACACCAGACGCGTATCTCGCGTACCTCGCGTATAAAATCGCCATTTTTTCCATAGGGAACCATTGGTTTACACGCGTATGAGACGCGTACACGCGTTACACGCGTAAAAGCAACATTTTACGCGCGTATGAGGCGCGTATATTTACGCGCGTAACGCGCGTAAAGCGCGTATATCGCGTACATTTCAAGAGTTCAAAAAATTGAACTTTTTACGCTCATACGCATGACGATTAGCAGCGTTGCCCAATCAGCGTTGAGCTTGACCCGACGTCACTGGCAGAGAGTAGTGAGCTTGGACAGAAGCATACGGCCAACATCTTTCTTTATTCTGTGTGGAAATAGTAACATAGTTACGCCATTAAATGCTTGTATGGAAACATTTCTAGCGAGAAATGTGCATTTTACTTTCATAATGTTCGCTCGGTGAATGTGAAGGATGTTTGGTTTGATAGTTATGACGAAGAGGGAACGCTCCGTTCACTTGCATGGACAGAGTCTCTGGTTACTAAGCAACCTCAACGTCTTGGCGGACTATATATCTGCTGATCAACACTACGAATGCTGGAAACACACCAGACACACCATGTGAAGTTATTTAACCCGATTATTGTTATTTATATCCGAGATTATTTAATCTAACCCGATCTAAACTCTATCACCCAAACACGGCAGCGTTTGGGTTTCCTACCTCGGACTCCAGCGCAGCCACGGCCGACAACTTTCTTTATTCTGGGTGGAAATAGTAACATAGTTACGCCATTAAATGCTTTTATGGAAACATTTTTAGCGAGAAATGTGCATTTTACTTTCATAATGTTCGCTCGGTGAATGTGAAGGATGTTTGGTTGGATAGTTATGACGAAGAGGGAACGCTCCGTTCACTTGCATGGACAGAGTCTCTGGTTAAGCAACCTCAACGTCTTGGCGGACTATATATCTCCTGATCAACACTACGAATGCAGGAAACACACCAGACACACCATGTGAAGTTATTTAACCCGATTATTGTTATTGATATCCGAGACTATTTAATCGAACCCGATCTAAACTCTATCACCCAAACACGGCGGCGTTTGGGTTTCCTACCTCGGACTCCAGCGCAGCCACGGCCGACAACTTTCTTCAGTCTGGGTGGCAATAGTAACATAGTTACGCCATTAAATGCGTTTATGGAAACATTTTTAGCGAGAAATGTGCATTTTACTTTCGTAATGTTCGCTCGGTGAATGTGAAGGATGTTTGGTTTGATAGTTATGACGAAGAGGGAACGCTCCGTTCACTTGCATGGACATGGACTCATCTAGGCAAGTTACGTAGGCGCGTATGGCGCGTATGCGACCATTTTTGACACAAAATGGTCAAGCAACATTTTTCGCGCGTATCTCGCGTAAAAATTACGCGAGATACACGTCTGGTGTGGCCGCACCTTAAGGCTCATAGTCCTACAGTATGTCAGTAAAACCGTAGGCTAACACTAGTAATACTAAGGCTCATAGTCCTACAGAATGTCAGTAAAACAGTAGGCTAACAATAGTAATACTAAGGCTCATAGTCCTACATTAGGTCAGTAAAACAGTAGGCTAACACTAGTAATACTAAGGCTCATAGTCCTACAGTATGTCAGTAAAACAGTAGGCTAACACTAGTAATTCTAAGGCTCATAGTCCTACAGTATGTCAGTAAAACAGTAGGCTAACACTAGTAATACTAAGGCTCATAGTCCTACAGTATGTCAGTAAAACAGTAGGCTAACACTAGTAATTCTAAGGCTCATAGTCCTACAGTATGTCAGTAAAACAGTAGGCTAACACTAGTAATACTAAGGCTCATAGTCCTACAGTATGTCAGTAAAACAGTAGGCTAACACTAGTAATTCTAAGGCTCATAGTCCTACAGTATGTCAGTAAAACAGTAGGCTAATGCTAGTAAAACTAAGGCACATAGTCTTACAGTAGGTCAGTAAAACAGTAGGCTAACACTAGTAATACTAAGGCTCATAGTCCTACAGTATGTCAGTAAAACAGTAGGCTAACACTAGTAATTCTAAGGCTCATAGTCCTACAGTATGTCAGTAAAACAGTAGGCTAATGCTAGTAAAACTAAGGCACATAGTCTTACAGTAGGTCAGTAAAACAGTAGGCTAACACACGTAATACAATAGGCGGATAGTTCCACAGTAGGTCAGTATAACCGTAGGCTAACACTCGTAACACAGTATTTGATTCCAGTATTGATCCAGCAGGTAGCACCAGGGGCTGCTGTTGCTAGGAGAACCTTCCGGGCTCACGGACTGCCGCTCAAAGGGCAGGCTGTCGCGGGAGAAGATTGTGGTGGATCACCAATAACAGCCGCTGGCATTTTAATTTTGAAAGCTATCCAAAGCCATTATTTTCATTGTCAACAAAGTGTCCTTGCAGTAATAGGATCTTATCTGACAGACCCCAGGAGAGGCCATGCAGCCGTCCTGAAGAGGGCGATTAGCGAAGCCCAAATGAGGCCACAATTACTGCTACATGTAAACTTTGCCTCTGCCTGACTTCCCTTGATATCTAACGGGTTGGCGTGTTGGAGCCACAGGATTCAAACGCCAGGTTAGCCACCCGTATCTGTACAGCCCTTAACTATTCTCACATTCATGAGGAATGGCAGAGCGGGGGGATCCAGGGAGGGTGGGGAGTGCAATGGGCGCCATAACTGACAAACATCATTATTACACAAGCAAACATTGTAAAGACAAAGGTTTTTGAAATGGGTTTTTATCCACGGGGCAGGGATGCTGATGGGGGAGCCAGCTGGTTACGTTCAGCTCAGTCCAGGCTCCCAGTCACGACCACCGCCGCACACTCAAACAGAGACAGAGTTATGGTTTGATGGGTCTCGGCTGACAGGAGACATGTGGGGAACCTCTAATCTGGAGCCTATCTGCAGCGGTGGAGGGGGGGGGGGGGGGGGGCTGCTGCCGGCCAACAGGTCGATGCTGTTGTAATGAGAGCAGAGGGACTCGGAGCAGCCAAATGAGATAGTAAAAAGGTAGGTGTTACGTTTGGATTTGGATTTCTCAGCAGAGTCAGCTTCCCTGATTACGGGGGCCGGCTGTTCCACGATGGGCTCTCAATAAGAGAGCTCTCTGTTTCCTGCAGGTTTCTTTTGAACTTCTGGAATCAATAGAAGGATCCTGAAAACTGCAGGGCGGAGAAGGACAGCATGGAATGATAAGGTTCTCAGGTAGGAATACTAAACTGTGAATTTCAGAGGTATGTAGTAGCACCTTAATATTCGCCCTTGCATAAATTGTCAGCAAAAGGAAGGAGGAGAGAATCTTCATTGTGTGGTTCTAGTTAGGAGTACAGCAGCGCGTTCTGCACATGGCTGGAGGCTGTCCGCCGTGTTTGGTGAACCAGAGTATTATGCATTTAGGTCTCAGTTTACGTGTTCATGAGCATAGCGTTGTTCAACTGTTGGGAGATAGGAGTTAAAAAGAGAGTTTGTTCACCTGTTAGGGAGACGATCCAGCATGCAGGGTGTGGGCTACACTGCCATGTATCAAATCACATGTTACACCGCCATTTATCAAACCTCAGGTTACACCACCATGTATCATACTAGAGGTTACACCACCATGTATCAAACCCCAGGTTACACCACCATGTATCATACTAGAGGTTACACCGCCATGTATCAAACCTCAGGTTATACCACCATGTATCATTCTAGAGATTACACCACCATTTATCAAACCCCAGGTTACACCACCATGTATCATACTAGAGGTTACACCACCATGTATCAAACCCCAGGTTACACCAACATGTATCTTTCTAGAGGTTACACCACCATGTATCAAACCCCGGGTTACACCACCATGTATCATACCCCAGGTTACACCACCATGTATCAAACCTCAGGTTACACCACCATGTATCATACTAGAGGTTACACCACCATGTATCAAACCCCAGGTTACACCACCATTTATCATACTAGAGGTTACACCACCATGTATCATACTAGAGGTTACACCACCATGTATCATACTAGAGGTTACACCACCATGTTTCAAACCCCAGGTTACACCAACATGTATCATACTAGAGGTTACACCACCATGTATCAAACCCCAGGTTACACCACCATGTAACAGACCAGATGTTACACCACCATGTATCAAACCCAAGGTTACACCACCATGTAGCAGACCAGAGGTTACACCACCATGTGCGTACAGAAACTACAGACAAAAAATACATCATTTTACTTTCCTAGACTGAAAGAACCGTCACTTCAGTGTTGAAAATGTGCTTTGTTTACATTATTGACATTAATGCTAAAAGGGTGCTCCTAAATTGTGACGTAAATGCCGGCTGTGGTCTTTTCTAAAAGATCGTCCTAAAAGTTTTACATCAGATAGGTGTGCTACACAGTAGGTTACATTAAGGTGTGCTACAAAGGAAGAACCTGATTTTTCTTTTGCATTCGATTACCAATACAATCAACTAAACCTTAGTTAGACTAATCCCCATAGCAGAGTAATGCATTTTAGAGTTAATGATTGGCCACTCATTAGCTGCCAGTGTCATAAAGCTCATGATAGTTCAATTGATTCCTATTCCCTGGATGTTGGCCTGCTTCTTCCTTACATTAATGAGCGGGCTCCACTTTATCAGAGTAATGGGGTTGACCTTTCGGAGAACTGAACTGATCTCTGCCTTCCAGTGGCGTCACTAGGCTGTTTTATTCGGGGCTAAAGCCCCGGATCTAATTTGATTAGCCCCGAATCTTTTTTGTTAAAAAAATAAAAAAATAAAAAATATATATTTTTTTATATTTTGCTGCATGCAGAGCCTGTGCCATATCCGCACGTCGCACATTCTCCCATTTGTTATGACTCTTGCGTAGTTTACTGCTAGGAATTTCTGTTCTAATGCTCAAGATTTTAAGCCATGAATTGATGAACTTGCATTGAAGAAAATATGTCAGTTTTCTGTGGGCTGTAAGTAGGCCAATCTATGAGGCTAAATAGCATGCCAATATTGATGACTGACTAAGGATGAATGCTAACATGATTTGTTTCTAACTTTTGCCTTAAGTTATAATTTAGCTAACTTGCTAGCTGCCCACCCTTCCAATGGTGGCCGTCATTTCATTACCAATGTTAAGTGTCATAAATAGTTAACACTGGTGGTCATGATTCCTAAAAAGGAAACACCCAAAACATGTGATATGTTTTCAATTTGCAGAAAGTTTTGAAAAATCCAGGATGCCTGAGAGCCTTACTGCATTATATTCCATAATAGTTGTTTCTTTAGGAACCTGAATGTTGTCTTTTCCTTCACAGAAAAAAAAATATTTCCACCATAAAATGATGCAGAAAAGGCACAGATAGATGAATAAGAATCCACCAGAATGCAGGAAATTAAATGTTTGACGCTCAAAAAATCTTTAATTTGTCCCCGAAAATGTTGAAATGAACCTAGCCTATATGACCCTGTACGCAGGTTGTATGCAATATATTCATAGATATGTTGTCTTTACTTTTTGGATTAAAAAGAAGGCATGTCAGTAAACTCTGTGTCGGCCCTTAGTGTGATTATCATTTCATCATAGAGTGGCCCTTTGTGAAAATGAGTTTGACACCCCTGATATAGGTAATGTAAGGTCTGTCTCACTTGTATTCATTTTACTCTGAAATAATTTGAATGGAACTTTAGATGTCTGGGGATAAGCAGCAGTCAGGTAGCAAAGCTATAATTACCTGCCTATTTGGTTTATTTAGGGAAAGCATTATGAAAAAAAATGTGCATGCACAATAAAGTATACAACAAAATTTACCGCGCTCGCACTGTCCTATTCCCTCTTGGGCTAAGCCCCGGATGCTTCAGAAACCTAGAAACGCCCCTGCTGCCTTCTGTGATCGGTATTCAAGGTTATCTATTTTTTGGGTCATTAAACATACATTAATATATACTATAATGTGACCGATGTTCAGTCCATTGTGTAGGCTGCTGGGATACAGAATGAGAATAAACCGATGAGGACAACAGAATAAATCAGTTTGGAGTTCAGAGTTATATCTGGAATAGTAAATATAAAAACAGGACAATCTCCTTGATAGGTGCTGCTGCTCCAGAGGTGAATGAGCTGCCCTCACCCTGACTTAGCTCATACTTAGCTCATACTAAGTCCTCTTACTTAGTTCATACTAAGTCCTCATACTTAGCTCATACTAGGTCCTCATAATTAGCTTGTCCATAGCTCATATTAAGCCTTCCCACTTAACTTCATACTTAATCTCCTTTCTTCACAAATATAAAGCATAGGGTGCGCCATTTGGCTGTTTCTCAGAAACATCCAAAACTCTGCCTCATTTTCCACAAATCTTTGCTCTTGCAATATTAATACTCAACAATAGTCCTAACATTATCCAAAGAAATGGTACACCTGACTTTATTTAACAGTGTTTGAACTGATGCTTTAGAGAATCTAGAATGATATTTGCTCCTTTCAAAAGAGAATGTGGTTACCAGGCAACAAGAAGCAGGTTCAGAAGACGGAGGTAAAAAAGTTGATATCTCTTCTCTTCATCTTTCTGCTCCACCTCTCTGCTTTATCTTTCTGCTCCACCTCTCCCTCCTTCTCTGTGTCTTGCTAGGCTGCTTCTCGCCTCTCACTCGTTCTACTGCACCTCTTTCTCATCCTCTCTCGCCTCCCTTGTTTCTCTTCCACCTGTGAACGTCTTGGTCAGGATCTGAGCTCCTCTTTCAAGGTGCATTGACCATCTGGCACTCATGGAGTTACACTCTTGGGAAGGACTACGGGAGAATATCCCTGGTATCACGAGGTAGGACAACTGGAGAACCTCCTGGTATAATGAGGTAGGACTACTGAAGAACCTCCTGGTATAAAGAGGTTGGACTACTGAGAACATCTCTGGTATCATGAGGTAGGATTACTGAAGAATGTCCCTGGTATCATGAGGTAGGACTACTGAAGTACGTCCCTGGTATCATAAGGTAGGACTATGGAAGAACGTCCTGGTATCATGAGGTAGGACTACATCCCACTCCCCTGGTGGGATGCATGAGGTAGGGTAGTCTCTAAGCTAGTCTCTAGTCTCTAAGGTAGTCTCTAAGGTGGTCTCTAGGGTATGGTGGTGTTTAGGGGCTGTTTAGGTTCTAGAGTAGTCTCTAAGTCCAGAGTAGGGTAGGAGATGTGAGACGGATAGTGTGGGGGGGGTCCATAGATTCAACATCGAGCCGCATTCCGTTTTTTCTACCGAGTGTTCTTTTTTTTACAAAACGCATGACAAATTACAGCCGCTGTTCTGAAACATGGAAATTTATTCTGGCAAATGTTGACACAAACCATTATCCAATTTGAAAGTCTAATCAGACCAAAGGGTTACGTAAGAAAAGAGACAACCTGATCAAAAGAAGCCTTGTGCCGACAAAGAGAATCTCCTCATTGGCCTAGCGGGAGACCGCCGAGGCCTGCCAGGGCCGGCTCAGAGAGTGGGATACTCTGTTACCTTGACTCGCCGCTTTACATCAAAGACATGCAGCTCTCTGCCCAACATCCTCACAACAAGATGCATCATGTGTCATTCCGTGCTGGGAAGCCACAGCTCTATCTAGAGCTCGGGCTGATATAGAACGATCATAAAATAATCACGGATGTATCTCTATGTGATGAAAGAGAAAGGGAAAATACGACGAGAATGTTTTGTTTGTCTCAACGAGGCTGAGGAGAAGCACAATGACAACCAACAACAACCTGCAGAATGAACTATTCTGAGTGTTAGCTGGCTACGGCTGTCCTTCACGGCGGACCCATCCTAGTTCACCAGATACACACTTACTATCTCACTACTAGGACCCACCCTAGTTCACCAGATACACACTTACTATCTCACTACTAGGACCCACCCTAGTTCACCAGATACACACTTACTATCTCACTACTAGGACCCACCCTAGTTCACCAGATACACACTTACTATCTCACTACTAGGACCCACCCTAGTTCACCAGATACACACTTATTATCTCACTACTAGGACCCACCCTAGTTCACCAGATACACACTTACTATCTCACTGCACAGAGGACCAACCCTAGTGCATAGGGAGAATTCACAAAGAAACATATAAACATGCACAACATATATCATAACATAACATACAGAAGTAACATAACAAGATAAAGCAGTAGCAATATGCATCAATAACATAGCATAGAGAACAAACAACACCATATAGCAGTAGTAACATATACCAATAACATAGCAAAGAGAAGGAACAAAAACATATAGCACACCGCAGTAACATACTGTGGAAGCATGGTTGTGTGGGCAGGGACTTTATCACATCTGTTAAATGTTTGATTAAAGTCTCTGTAACTCGTTCATACCCCCCAAGGGGAAAACCTCAGATATCGACCTCAATTCGCCAGTATTTTCTTGGAGGAGTCGTGTAATTAGGACAGGGGAGATGGCATGGAACATGTCCCTTCTACAGAGCAGAAGCATGCAGCAGTCACAGCAATAAGCCAGCGTTACCAGGCTGAAGCCTAAATACTATAGTCACTCTGAGAACAGAGTTAAGTCAACATAGGGATGAGTGTTCTTATTAGTTTACATTGGGTTGAACATCCCTCAGTCTGACATCTTTCTGACACTTCTATCTTCAACAATATTTTCAGACACCGTGGATCATGTAAATGGTCTCCAAACAGACTTCCTCAACACAATAGAGGCGGCTGGGTGTTTTTTGGGTAACAGATTTATCTCACAATAGAGATGTCTGTCAGCCTCCAGAGGAGACACAGCACCTGTCACCTGCTTCAAAGGCTGCCCATGCATCTTGTCAGTCCCTATCGTGCTCTGAGGCTGCCAGCTTTGATTGGTCTATTAACATCTAAGACAGCCAGCATGTAGCCAAGAGCAAAGCCCTCCTAACCCTCTGGACCTTCTGAAACCCTCTGAACCCCTCAAATCACTCTGAAACCCTCTGAATCCCTCTGGTACCTTCTAAAAATCTCTGAAACCATCTAAAACCCTCTGGGACCTACCAAAAATCTCTGAAACCTTCTGAACCACTCAAACCAATCTAAAACCCTCTGAAACCCTCTGAAATCATCTAAAGCCCTCTGGGACCTTTTAAAAACCTCTGAACCCTCTGAAACCCTCTGAAACCATCTAAAACCCTCTGGGACCTTTTAAAACCCTCTGAACCCTCTGAAACCCTCTGAAACCATCTACAACCCTCTGGGACCTTCTAAAACCCTCTTGGACCTTCTAAAACGCTCGTGGACCTTCTAAAACCCTCGGAAAACCCTCTAAACCTAAAACCCTCTGAAACCTCCAGGAACCACCTGGAACCTTCTAAAACCATGGGGACTACAACAGAGTGTATTAAAGCAGGACTACAACAAAGTGTTTATAAGCAGGACTACGACAGTGTGTATTAAATCAGGACTACAACAGAGTGTATTAAAGCAGGTCTACAACAAAGTGTATTTAAGCAGGACTATGACAGTGTGTATTAAAGCAGGACTAAAACAGAGTGTATTAAAGCAGGACTCCGACAGAGTGTATTAAAGCAGGACTACGACAGAGTGTATTAAAGCGGGACTAAGACAGAGTGTATTAAAGCATTACTACAACATATTACAACAAGTGTATTAAAGTGGTGCCCGCTGAGAAGGCCAGGGACAAGCCTGTTCCTCTGGGTTTTATGTTCTATAAAAATAAAAATGCAAACAATGGAGCAGAAATAATTTCGGCTGCTGTCTTCAGCCAGAGGAGATGGGGAATAATGAGCACACATCCAACAATAAAAGTGAAATAATAGCAGGATTAGCAGTGGCCCGAGCCTGCGCTGTATTATTTACTAGCTGGGAGCCCAGTAGCGCTGTAGCTGCAGATAATAGCATTGTCTTCTGCCGGGAATCAAGACGTGGAAACGTCTCGCGCTCTCCCACAGACGGAGACAGGAGACATCATTAGCCAGAGGTATGGCTTCATTTCTCCACCATTCCTTTATTTTATTTCTTCACACTAAATCCTTACTTCATTTCTTTCCACTGTTTCTTCACACCATCTCTTACCTTTTTTTTTTTCTCTGCTTTATTACTTAAGATTATTTAATTTCTTTCCACTGTTTCTTTATGTACAACATTTATTCACTAGAATTGTGAGATGAGGACGAGGATGAGGATATGTGACTTATTCTTTTATTTCTTTACATTATTTCTGCATTTGTCCATCCTGGGCGGGACCATTTGAGGTAATTCGATTTAAACTTGACCATAGTGGAGACGCAAACATGTATTTTACTATTTTACTCTATGAATATAGCTCTAAAGATGTAGCTGCACTATAATTTATCACAGGTGTAGCTCTGTAGATGTAGCTGGACTACAACTAATCACAGGTGTAGCTCTATAGATGGGGCTGGACTATAACTAATCACAAGTGCAGCTCTATAGATATAGCTCTATAGATGTAGCTATGGAGCTGACTGGGTGGGTTAGATGTTATTATCCTGAGAGAGCAGAGGGGTTAGTGGAGAAAGGTCTGTTGGTTCTACAGGGATCTCCAGGACACCAGGTCTCCGGTTCTCAGAAGAAGAGTTAAGGTTTCAAACCAACATTCTGCAGATAGACACAAAGCACTCTTATGGGATCTCTCTCCTGCACTCGCGGTTTAACCGCTCTTAATGTCTCTGAACAGGAAACCGGGTATGATTCAGCTTCCTGCGCTCTGTGAGGTCCCCCCCAGGGGGTCTTCTGGGGCGCAGTTGGACTGGGGTTAGTCTTGGATGAGGATGAGAGGCTTCAGAGCTCCACATAACATCCACAGAGACATGCCTCCTCCAGTCGCTCCAGGGATGAGCCTCCACGGTAGAAGTGCCATTATTGAGAGGTAAGGAGCTCAGCGCCCGTGAGCAGGGCAGGGTTTCGGACCGCAGACTGCTTTGCATTTCCATTCCTCTGAGCCGAGCGGGAGAGGCATCAGGTCCTCAAGAGGATCGCACCTTAAAGCACTGAGGTTCTGCGGGCAGATAACCCTAATGTAGGATCATTCATACCAGCGTTTATTACCTCTTATGTCACCGGGCAGGGGAAGGTGATCTGGAGGGAGAACTAGCATGACTAGATGGATAACCTGTATATATAACTAACCTTTAGGGATAACTAGCATGACTAGATGGATAACCTGTATGTATAACTAACCTGTAGGTAACCTGACGTGATACCAATAACCTGAGTAACTTACCTGAGTATATATATCCCTAACCTGATTATATTAATTAACCTGAGTGAATAAGTAACATTAGTATATATTACTAACCTGCGCATATCTAACTAATTTGGGTGTATCTAAATAACCTGGGTATATCTAATTTGCTGGTCTCCCTCTCTAACGCCATGCTCCTCCTCCTCCTCCTCCTCCTCCCTGTCTGCATCGCTCAGCCCAGCGTCTCTGAAAGGGTTCCTCAGAATGTGCAGCTGCCCTGGCATGGTGCCCGGACGTGAGGCTGTCACTGTGTTGATCCCCTCTCCGTCTCTCTCACTCTCTGTCTCTACCTCCCTCTCTTGCCGCTCTCTCGCTCCTCTCTATCTCTATCCCTCTCCTCCGTCTCCTAACACACTCTCTCTCTCTCTTCCTCTCCTCTGTCTCCTAACACTCTCTCTCGCTCTCTCTCTGTCTCCCTCTCCTCCGTCTCCTAACACTCTCTCTCTCTCTTCCTCTCCTCTGTCTCCTAACACTCTCTCTCTCTCTCTCCCTCTCCTCTGTCTCCTAACACTCTCTCTCTCTCTCCCTCTCCTCTGTCTCCTAACACTCTCTCTCTCTCTTCCTCTCCTCTGTCTCCTAACACTCTCTCTCTCTCCCTCTCTCTCCCTCTCCTCCGTCTCCTAACACTCTCTCTCTCTCCCTCGCCTCTGTCTCCTAACACTCTCTCTCACTGTCTCCTTCTCTCTCTATCCCAGTAGGATAGCTGAGAGAGAATACAGAGTGATAGACCAGGGATCAAAGAGAGAGCGGAGAGAGACCAAAGAGAGACCACATAGAGAGACCGAAGAGAGTGACCACATAGAGAGACCAAAGAGAGAGGGGGACCAGAAAGGGACCAGAAAGAGAGACCATAGGGAGGGATCAGGGCAAGAGAGACCATAATGGGAGCGCAGAGAGAGAAACAAAAGAGAGAGAGACAAGAGAGCCCATGGAGAGACAAGAGACAGACATAGGGCCTGAGAGAGACCATAGAGAGAGACGATGAAGAGAGACAAAAGAGAGACAAGATACCAGAGAGAACATAAAGAGACCAGAGACAGACATAGGACCAGAGAGAGACCAGAGAGAGATCCCAGAGAGAGCCACCAGAGAGAGCCACCAGAGAGAGCCACCAGAGGAGAAGATCTGTATTATTAAACATTGTAAACAACTCAATGGTACAAATACATTTTCATTTATTTCACATACATCTGATTTTTTGTTTACTTTTTAACTTTTCAGAATCTAAATGACTTTACAACAAAATGGGAACCTACCACAACTTTGTTACGGGGGAAAATATGATAGTCACTTTAAAATGGCGCCAAGCATGATCAAAAGAATGGAAGGAGACACAATGAGACAGGACAGCTGATTGGTTCCTCGGCCATACCCACTTCCTCTCAGAGACCGGCTACCTGGTCCAACATGGCGGAGGTTTCAAACGCTCGCCCCGCCCACGTATCGATCAAGGACTCCGTTCGGAAACCTTCTGAATGTTTGATAAATAAAATATTTGTATATTTAATAATAATATATATAAATATAAATATACCATAATGTGGAGTCAATCGAGGAACAGGTTTCATATCTGATGGTCCCCCACAGAAGCCTTCCTGCTCCAGGTCTGCTTGAAGCTCCAGGATTACACATCCTATGAGTATTGCTATGAGTTGTTCTTCAGGATGGATACGTACGAACATGGACACAATGAAGCAGGGGTACACATGTGCAAAGTACCGAACATAGGGAGGGATGGGCGTGGCTCTGCAGAGTGAGAGAAGAAGCATGGAGCAAGACTAAGGTCGAGTAATAGCTTGGATACAAATGTTCACTGTACACGGTTCAGCCAAGTCTGGGGCCCCAAACGGCCGTGATTGTTTGCCTTCTTTTTTTAATACATTCCCAAAAGCAGGAGGTCCTTTACTTTCAGTATTTGTGGTGCGGATGTCCGTCGCCCCTTCCATAAATTGAAGAAGTTGTCGCTCTGGCAACGACGCGAGAACACATGTCAACTTTAATGCATTTCGGGAATCACAAGATCACGCAATCCCCTTCCTCGCCCCTCATCGCTCCCGACGCCAGGAGGGCGCTCCATCCCGTCTACAATAAAAATACATAATCTTCTCCGGCATCTGAATGTCCTCTGGATTCCCGTCTCTAAAAAAGCGGTTACATCATCTTCATGTTGAAGCGGCGTGGCCCGGCCTGTGCGTCGGCCGAATCCACGTTGGTCCCGTTGGACTTGGAGCGCGGAACATACTCCACGTCAATGTTGTTTTTATGCTTCCCTTTGCCCCGGCTCCACACAAACAGGAGCAGGAAGCAGAACAACACTACCCCAAGGAAGGTGAAGCAGCCCATGGCCGTCGACACCAGGATAGTCTTAAGGTCCAAGCCCAGGGTGATGTTGGCGGTGCCGTTGCCGGTGGCATTGCCGGTGTCGGCGTGGTACTGGGTCCTGTTGGCGTAGAGCGACCCTAAGCTCTTCACCGCCAGCGAGGTCATCAGGGAGTCGTTCCCCGCTGTGTTGGACGCCAGGCAGAGGTACACGCCGCTGTCCTGTACCTCCGCCGACACGATCTCCAGCGTCCCGTTGCCGTGGACGCGGACCCTCCCGTGGCTTTTGCTGGTGAGCAGGCGTCTCCTCGGCGACAGCCAGGACACGGTGGGCCGTGGGGTCCCTTCGGCCGTACAGCGCAGCAGGGCCTGCTGGCCCTCGTCCACCGTCACCGTCTGCGTCCGGTTCTCCCGGATCTTGGGCTTGGTGCACGTCACATAGTAGGACAGCAGCATCTCCTTGAACTCCTTGAAGGCGCGGCCGCGGATCCCCTCTGGTGTGCTGCACTCCGGCTGCGCCTCGCCGAAGAACACGAACTGACGCTTCTGGAGGAGCCACATGAGCCGGCAGTCGCACACCAGGGGGTTGTGGTCGATCAGCAGCACCTCCAAGGCCTCGGGCGCCTGGAACACACCCTTCTCCAGGGTGTCCAGGTGGTTGTGGGACACGTTGAGGATCCGGAGCCAGCGGAGGCCCTGGAAGGCGTGGGGCTCGATGCTGGACAGCTGCGCCCCCACCAGGTGCAGCTCCCGCAGCCGCACCAGCTCCAGCAGCATCCCCGCCTCGATGTGGCGGATGCGGTTGAAGGACAGGTTGAGGTGCGTCAGGAAGGGCAGGTGCTTCAGCGCCTGGGAGGGGAAGGCGGACAGGTTGGTGTTGGTAATGAAGAGGGTGGTCAGGTTGAGGCCATGCAGGGAGTTGACCGGGACCAGGTCCAGGGAGGGCCAATTGTCGATCTCTAGGTGCTGCAGGCGGAACAGCTTCTTGAAGGAGTACGGGTGCAGGGAGCTGATGCCGAGGTGCCTCAGGTGGAGGCTCACCAGGTTGTGCAGGTGGGACAGCGCCTCCGTGGGCACCACGCTCAGGTTGCACCGCTCCAGAGTCAGTATCTCCAGGCTGGAGAGTCCGCTGAATGCACGGTGAGAAATGTAAACCAGGTCGTTGTCCCCCACCTCCAGGAACCTCAGGTTGTGCAGGTCCTGGAACATGTAATCCAACAGGATCACTATCTTGTTATCGCTGATGTCCAGCCTTGTGAGGTTGGTCAATCCTGTGAACACTCCCAGGGGGATCAGCTTGATGCGGTTGCTCTTGAGGCTGAGCGTGTGCATGGTGAACAGAGCGTTGAAGGCGCCCGGCTCCACGTAGCTCACGATGTTCCCGCTCAGGTCCAGCTCCTCCAGACCGGGGAAGGCAGAAAAGTCGTCGGGGTTGATCATGGTCAGCTTGTTCTTGCTGAGGTCCAGGAGCCGAGTCTCGATGGGGATGCCGTCTGGGATGCTTGGCATGCGCTTGCGGTGGCAGACCACCCCCTTGCTCTGGGCGGAGCACTCGCAGCGGGATGGACAGCCCCGAGCGGCACCGAGCAGGACCGCCAGCAGGGCCAGACCCAGGAACAGGGGCCAGCATGAGGCCATCATGACTCCGGTCGAAGTCCACCCTGTCACGGCTCTGCAGAGAGATCAGGAGACAGGGTTAGAGCTGATACACAGTTTTATGTTTAAAATGACCAGAGACCTAATGATAACCCTACATATCACCTAACCCTACTAACCCCAGCCCTACAAATCCTACCCTATAACCACAGCCCTTACCCTACTTATAACCTAACTCTTTTAACACATACCCCCCTAAGACTAACCCTACTTACCATTACAATACTAACTCTTTACCCTACTATCCCTAACCATATCATCCCCACCCTAATAACCCAACTAGGGGTGTCCTGGACACCTGGAGAGAAAGTGTTAGCGGTGTCTGCATGGTTTAATCTGATGTTCCTCTTTGAATATGATCAGTCAGTGGGGTTCTCCACGGCTGTCTCCAGGCCAGACACAGCGAGAAATGACTGCCTCCACAAACTAATTTACAATATGAAAAAAATATGTGCTTTTATGTCAGCATCTGCATCCAATTGGACAGAAAATAAAAGCAACTTCATAGTAGCCTATATTTTCTGTCCAATATCTATACTTGTATACAATATCGTATGAAAATATAATACACTGTGGTTTATAGAAACAATCTGAATTCAGTGGGCAGTCTATGTGCAGGCGGAGAGCTCTGTCTGATAACGATATTCCCATCGTGACACAACCCCATCAATAAAGAGACTGTACAAGCGTTTGACACATCAACACAGCGTCAATTTATCAGAACAGCGAACATGGACTACTGAGCTACAACAGAGAGAGCCATCTCACCGGCAGTGTACGAAACAACAGCTGCTGTTGGCACACTTTGAAGTTGACTTTTTTTGGAACCATCTTTAATATTTTTGAAAGGCTGCCAAACTCTGGAAGTTTTTTCCTCATATGTTGTATTCTGCCAGACTTGCGGTCTAGAATGTGCTCTACTTAGGAAATCAAAGGATTGGATACAGCCACTGCCATTACACAAAGGGGTTATTAAACTAACAATAAGGACGTTTATTGAAAGCGAAACAAAACATAACAGAGAATTGCACACAGAAATCTTGGAGGATCTCCTCGAGAGACTGAGTACGCTGTAGTATCATCCAACACCCCCATCTTCCTCATGGAACATCCCGCCGCTACTATACTGTGGTACCATGCAACACCCCATCTTCCTCATGGAATATCCCGTTGCTACACAAGCAACATGACATGGTGATTAGACGATTGAAGACGGATTCGACTAAATGTCTTTCTGTCAAAGATTTGAGGGGGACCCCTAACCCAAAACATGCTAACCCTTACTAACCCAATCCTACTAACCCCTACCCTACTAACCCAACCCTACTAAGCCCAACCCTACTAAACCCAAGCATACTAGCATAACCCTACTAACCAAACCCTACTAACCCAACCTGACTAACCCAACCCTACTAACCCAAACCATGCTTACCCTAACCCTACTAACCAAACCCTACTAACCCAACCTGACTAACCCAACCATACTGACCCAAACCATGCTTACCCTAACCAAAATTAGCCTTACTATGCTAACCCTTACCATACTAACCCTAACCATACTAACCCAACCCTACTAACCCAACCATTCTGACCCAAACCATGCTTACCCTAACCATAATTAGCCTTACTATGCTAACCCTGAACATACTAACCCTAACCATACTTACCCAACCCTACTAACCCAACCATACTGACCCAAAGCATGCTTACCCTAACCATACTTAGCTTTACTATGCTAACCCTGAACATACTAACCCCTTCAAGCCCTATTAACCTTTACACTTGCAGGCTTATCAGCATGGAGCTCAAATTAAAACCTTCATATTTTACAATAATCAATAATAGACATAAATGCATCATGGTTTCTCACAATGAATAGTCTAAACAAACACCTTTGTAAACAAAGGTATGTATCGTATCTGTGAGACGTCTCTTCAATGGAGCTTGTGTTTGAAAGAAGCACAAAGCAGAGTCAACCTGGTGAATGAAATGGTTTGTTAAGATATGCAGAGCAGCCCCTCTAAGCCTTCCCTCCTCCTCGGGAAGGTCCTCATCAGCACCGCGGCCCTGGGAGGACAGATAACGCCTAATGGATCCTGACTCAGCAACTCTCTCAGCAGCCTGCTCACGGCCTGTGTGCTGAGGCGGTGTGGAAACACGGATTATCACAGACAACCTATGGCTGATCACAGGCAGCTGATCCATGGGAGAAATCCAATCGACTTTTGGAATGAAGTGTTTTTGATCCACATATTGTTGACTGTTGACTGTTGCCTTTACAAGGTAATTTACAAATCAATGGGAACAAACAAGACCCTTTCCTCCTATAACTCCCTGCAGAGGCTTCATGGACCGGTATTGAACAAAGTCATGTCAATAAAGAGAGAGGGGAGAGTGAGTGGAGAGAACGCTGTGGGAGAACAGCTTCCACACACAGGAGCAATACCCGGTAGACAAGGTAGGGTGCTCTGAAACAAGGTAGGACACTCTAGAACATGATTGGGTGCTCAAGAAAATGGCAGAAGGTCTATTCAACATGGTAGGACCCTGTACAACATGCTATGACACACACACAATGGAATTGTAATCATTGTGTGAGTCTTCAAATGGTTTAATTCTGTCGATGAGTAATTGTCACCAGCATAATTGCAAGATAAAGCTATTAAACTGTCATGTATTGAATTAATCCCTGAGCCGGCTGTGGCAGACGTGGAGGTTCGATCACTGAGGAGCGGAGCGGGATACTGTGAAGTCTCAGGGCTTTGCATGAATTATGATAACAATAACGACTAAACTAAAACATGTTTTTGCCCTCATCATAAGCAGAATTGTTAATTGTAAATCCTGCTCTCAGGGTTGCACTGGCCAGAAGGAGCAGTGAGGACCAGTGGGCCTAATAGGGATCAATGTGAGCATAAATCTGTGGAGCAGCGAAACAGAAGAGTGCCCGAGGCCAGCGGCGGCCTTCTGCTTCAGCACACAGTGCCCAAACCAACTCATCCACGCAACTAAGCCCACTAATTACAGCAGACGCCGCTTGATTAACTCTGACGCTCCTTTGATATTTCTGACAACACCCTATGGCAACTAACCCTAAATACCCTAACCGTAGTACCACAAGAACCGTAAACCTTAATACCCTAACCGTAGTACCACAAGATCCCTAACCCGAAATGCCCTAACCGTAGTACCACAAGAACCCTAACCCTTAATACCCTAACCGTAGTACCACAAGAACCCTAACCCTTAATACCCTAACCGTAGTACCACAAGAACCCTAACCCTTAATACCCTAACCGTAGTACCACAAGAACCCTAACCCTAAATACCCTAACCGTAGTACCACAAGAACCCTAACCCTTAATACCCTAACCGTAGTACCACAAGAACCCTAACCCTTAATACCCTAACTGTAGTACCACAAGAACCCTAACCCTTAATACCCAAACCGTAGTACCACAAGAACCCTAACCCTTAATACCCTAACCGTAGTACCACAAGAACCCTAACCCTAAATACCCTAACCGTAGTACCACAAGAACCCTAACCCTTAATACCCTAACCGTAGTACCACAAGAACCCTAACCCTTAATACCCTAACCGTAGTACCACAAGAACCCTAACCCTAAATACCCTAACCGTAGTACCACAAGAATCCTAACCCTTAATACCCTAACCGTAGTACCACAAGAACCCTAACCCTAAATACCCTAACCGCAGTACCACAAGAACCCTAACCCGATATACCATAACTGCAGTATCACAAGAACCCTAACCCGATATACCCTAGCCGCAGTACCACAAGAACCCTAACCCTAATTACACTAACCGCAGTACCACAAGAACCCTAACCCTAAATATCCCAACCGTAGTACCACAAGAACCCTAACCCAAGTACCCTTACCTTGGTACCCAGACCCAAGAACCCTAAGCCTAAGAATCCTTACTCTAGCCCTTTCACATTTCTTACAACAGAAGCCGTGCAGAGTTCCTACACCTACAAGCTATTCATTTGGTAATTTATATTAATGAGCCTGTTCAGTAACATTATGCTGATGAACTGTACGATGCATCTATAAAACAATCCATGATTATATGAATACGACTAATCACTAATGCATCAAACAACTACGGGGACAATACCATTAAGTATTATCCGCTAATAATGTTACAATATAAGAACATGAACATCCAATCCTATCGTTATGAGTCGTGGTGTTTCCTGCGTCCAAACTTAAGTTTTCCATTGTGTTTGCTATCAGCTCTGCTCACCATCATCTTTCTCATCACCGAGTGCTCTAATGGAACTAGTTTGTGTAAATGCCAGTCGTTCCTGGAATAGACACAGTTCAGAACAATGTAGAGCCGGGACCTCAGCCTAACAAGTCACACTACTGAATCACCACGAGCTGCAGGCGATGAGTAGGGCTGCTGCCTCGCAGCCCAGCCTTCCTCCTCATGACAAACACACAAATAGGCCAGCATTGTCTGTTTGTTTGGAGTGAACAAAATGAAATGCTGCAATCTGTGGACGTAAGAATGCACATATGGATGAGAGTCATTACTGAGGCAGACTCGATAGACTGAACACAGACCTGTGTAACGGCTTGGTTATGTTTAACAAGACTCTAGACTAGAGAGTCTATAGACCATAGCCCTTAGATCTAACGTAGACCTCCTTTACATTTACATTCAGGGCATTTAGCAGACACTTTTATCACAAGCGACTTACGATTAGTAAATTGTCAGAAGAAGATAAACAACAATATATCGCTGTCGGTACAGTAAGGATGTTCATAGAACCGGGTTAACCCATTCCCCGTATACAACAAAGATAGCTAGGATATGCTACACAATGCTAAGTACTATTTTTTAAGTGCTAGGACGTACAACATACAATAAGTGCGTACATTAAGTGCGTACATTAATTACCTGCATATGGTAAAGTTTTAACAAGACAGACTCTATAGAGTACAGACCTCAGATTGAACATAGACCTGTGTTATGGCATGATAATGTTTTAACAAGATATTCAAGACAGACTTCTAAATACTGCAGACTTTAAATAAAACTGTATTACCACATAATAATGTTTTATCAAGATAGTCAAAACGGGAACAGAATGTGTTAATCACATGTGTCTCACCTCCTCCCCTCCTCTCCAATTCCCTCCTACCTCCTCCATCCTCCCCTCCTCTCCTCCTCCCTCATCCCCTCCTCTCTCCTCTCTGTTCTTCTGTGACCTGCTAAACGACGAGTCTGTTCTAAGACATCATGTGCTGAGCTACACTATTCCTGACAGTCGTTGCGGCGTCAGTTTTAAGGACACTTTTGGAATTATTCATGAAGGCACCAGCCCCCGCTGTAGAGGAACCTGTTATTTTCTCTGTCTCGGGTCATGAGAGAACCATAGACCACTTGATTGTTATCTCTTCAACTAATCAATATCGCAACCTTTGCCCTACAATAACACTGTTACCGTTCCATTACGGCTGTAGGCTATATTCTCCCAGGAAGGTGATTCTATTCTCAGATAAGCGCCATAAATCTATCGTGAGCTACACGGTAGATCTAGAACCCTTCCACTGGCACTCTTTATTAACACAAATGCCATTTACTGTTTTAATTATAACGTCTCTCTTGCTATTTCTACATTTGTTTCTTTTACTTCTATATTATGTCCACAAACAGCACCTTATGTCACTACGTAATGTGCTGTTAATGTGGATGATGTTTGAACAACATTATCAACATGTGGTTAATGTTGAAAATGTTTTGACAACATTAACAACATGTTGATGATGTTGTAAAAATATTATCAACATCAAGAATACAGCAGGGTTTTACAGATGTTAGGTTTCCATGGTAAGAAAGAAGCAGAATGGATGCAGAACGGTAGACGATGAAGATTGATGATGTTGATGATGAGGATGATGATGATGATGATGATGATGATGATGAGGATGATCAGAATCAAACGATACGAATCAGAATGGACGGCGGCCCAGACCGTAGTACACCTGTGAAGGGCCAATCAGAGCAGAGCGTGGCTGAGCGGGGTCAGGGGGAAAGAGAGGGGCGGGGCATAGCGGAGGGGGGAGGGTCCCCCAGGGAGGAGTCAAGATGGCCACTTTCACAGTCACTCCCGGGGGACACGGTCACAAAGATGTCCGCTCCTTATTGGCCTTCGATCGCCATGGTGATGGAGACGAGAGGAGCTCTGGAACGGCCGCTGGCTGATTGCGGCCGTAACGCTGAAATATATACCTGATGTGATGTGAGAGGTTCTGTTCCCTTCCAAAGTGTCCATCGTTGATGTATGCTCATTGTGGACCCATGTTTACGTTTGGTCTTCTTCTCTTGGGCAGATAACTCTGACCCCAATGACCTCTAAACCTGGGATCTGATTGGTCCTGGTGATGAGGTCATGTTTATCCTGGTGATGAGGTCATGGTGATGAGGTCATGGTGATGAGGTCATGTTTAGCCTGGTGATGAGCTCATGGTGATGAGCTCATGGTGATGAGGTCATGGTGGGTGGGGTATGTTTAGCCTGTTTCCTTAAAGTGATACAGCTCTAAGCTAGTAGTACTGAGCTACTAGCACTCAACTACCAACAGTATGCTAAGCTACTAGCACTAGGCTGCAAACAGTACGCTAAATAACTAGCACTAAGCTACCTACAATACGCTATGGAACTAGCACTAACCTACCTACAGTACGCTAAGCTACTATCACTAAGCTACCAACAGTACACAAATGAACTAGCGCTAAGCTACCAACAGTACACAAATCAACTAGCACTAAGCTACCAACAGTACGCTAACGAACTAGCACTAGGTGAAAAATATAAAATAAGTTCCAATAAAGAAATGTGATGAATGAGGCACAATCCGATGAAAGAAAAACCTGTTGAACAAAACTATGAAAATAATTGAAGTGCTGAGTGTGTCTGCCATAGCGGTGAGGGTGAGGCCGGGCCACTATCTCGTTAGCGCTCTAATTAAACCCCAGAGTGTGCAGCAGGCTGGTCCAATGCACCACCTCCACATTGTAAACAGCATCAAAGTGTTGTAGTAAACACATTGTCCTGTTCCCCCGGGAACCATTAATCAGCTCCTGGAGCAGTCCGCCGCATGCTGGAGGAATTACTGCCTAACCCCACCTACTATCTACCCTCGTAAACCTACTGCCTAACCCTACCTACTGCCTACCCTACTAAACCTATTGCTTAACCCTACCTACTGCCTACCCTACTAAACCCACTGCCTAATCCTACCTACTATCTATCCTACTAAACCTACTGCCTTACCCTACCTACTGCCTACCCTACTAAACTCACTGCCTAATTCTACCTACCCTACTAAACCTACTGCTTAACCCTACCTACTAGCTAACTTACTAAACCCACTACCTAACCCTACCTAATATCTACCCTCGTAAACCTACTGCCTAACCCCTGCCTACTGCCTACCCTACTAAACCCACTGCCTAATTCTACGTACTAGTTACCCTATCTACTACCTACCCTAAAAAAACTACTGCCTAAGCCTACTAAACCTACTGCCTGGCATACTAAACCAAGTGCCTAACCCTACCTACTGAGTAAACCTACCTACTGCCTACCCTCGTAAACCTACTGCCTAACCCCATCTACTACCTACCCTACTAAACCTACTGCCTAACCCTACCTACTGACTAAACCTATACTGCCTACCCTCGTAAACCTACTGCCTAACCCCATCTACTGCCTACCCTACTAAACCTAGTGCCTAATCCTACTGCCTAACCCTACCTACTAGCTAACTTACTAAACCTTACTGCCTAACCCTTCCTACTAGCTCAGCTGCTAAACCTTACTACCTACCCCTACCTACGACTTAACCCTACCTACTAGCTAACCTGCTAAACCCATGTGTCTAACCACTCCTATTAGCTGAAATGTGTGTCTAACCCCAACCTTCATCTCCATTGATCTGCATACAGGGTTTGATCTGTGAACACCCGGACGGGTTCAGTGTTAGTTGATGAATGGGTTGTTGATGAATGGTTCAGTGTTGGTTGATGAATAAGTTGTTGATGAATGGCTGGGTTCAGTGTTGGTCGATGAATGGCTGGGTTCAGTGTTGGTTGATGAATGGTTCAGTGTGGGTTGATGAATGGGTTGTTGATGAACGGCTGAGTTCAGTGTTGGTTGATGAATGGCTGGGTTCAGTGTTGGTTGATGAATGGTTCAGTGTGGGTTGATGAATGGGTTGTTGATGAATGGCTGAGTTCAGTGTTGGTTGATGAATGGCTGGGTTCAGTGTTGGTTGATGAATGGTTCAGTGTTGGTTGATGAATGGGTTGTTGATGAATGGCTGGGTTCAGTGTAGGTTGATGAATGGCTTGGTTCAGTGTTGGTTGATGAATGGTTCAGTGTTGGATGATGAATGGGTTGTTGATGAATGGCTGGGTTCAGTGTTGGTTGATGAATGGCTGGGTTCAGTGTTGGTTGATGAATGGTTCAGTGTTGGTTGATGAATGGGTTGTTGATGAATGGCTGGGTTCAGTGTTGGTTGATGAATGGCTGGGTTCAGTGTTGGTTGATGAATGGTTCAGTGTTGGTTGATGAATGGGTTGTTGATGAATGGCTGGGTTCAATGTTGGTTGATGAATAGCTGGGTTCAGTGTTGGTTGATGATTGGTTCAGTGTTGGTTGATGAATGGTTCAGTGTTGGTTGATGAATGGGTTGTTGATGAATGGCTTGGTTCAGTGTTGGTTGATGAATAGGCTGTTGATGAATGGCTGGGTTCAGTGTTGGTTGATGAATGGTTTGTTGATCCTCAGTGGAACAGAGGAAGCAGAACAATGTGTTGTAATCCTCCGATGTTCATCACATCTCCCATCAATCAACCCGCGGTTCTGAGACCAAAGACGCACTGAATAAAACATCCAACCCAACACAACTTCTGGTCCTAAACACAAAACAATCCTCCCTTGGTGTTTCCACGGGCGAGGAGATATGTGCTCAAATCTCTACTAATCTGAATCAAACAATATAGTGGCGTGATATGCAATGTTCCCCAGCTTATCTTGTCAGGACCGGGGAGCGAGACATCCCAACATATCTCTGGACGTTCACATCAGAATAGTTAGAGAGGGAGGGGGGGAGCGACAAGAGAGATAGGGAGAGATACATACGATAGAGATATGAGTCACATAGAGTGAGTGAGAGAGAGAGAGAAGCGAGAGAGAGAGAAAGAGAGACTACATAATTAAAGAGAAGAGAGAGAGAGACTATATAATTGAAGAAAATAAAAGAGAGAGAGAGAGTGAGAGAGAGAGAGAGAGAGAGAGAGAGTCATACTATACATAGATAGTGAGAGAGACAAAGACCGTCTTTATGCATATAAATATATGCATATATAGAGAGAGAGGAAGAGAGAGGGAGGAAGAGAGAGCGACAGAGAGAGAGAGGAAGAGAGAGAGGAAGAGAGAGGGAGGGAGCGAGAGGGAGAGAGAGTGTGAGAGGAAGAGAGAGAGAGAGAGAGAGAGAGAGGAAGAGAGCTTTGCCTCACCCTGTTTTCACCCCCTGTATAGCAGAGAGAACATCGCTGACACAACGAAATTCAGAGCACTTCAGAAAAGACGC
Source organism: Gadus morhua (assembly GCF_902167405.1). NCBI lineage: Eukaryota > Metazoa > Chordata > Actinopteri > Gadiformes > Gadidae > Gadus > Gadus morhua. Next base: position 12,610,079 of record NC_044057.1, read on the forward strand.
GTAGGCACGCGCACGTGCACACACAAACACACACACACACACACACACACACACACACACACACACACACACACACACACACACACACACACACACATGTTCATGCACACGCACAAGGCCAGCCCCTGGCTGTAAACGCGTATTGATTTGAATCGACGTTGGATTCCACAACGGCTGAAAGGCCGCAGTTTGGATGGCCATTTAAGGAGCTACTTAAAGCGTTTAATAATGCCTTAGAAATATCTTTTGATAACGTATGGTGACACAAGTCCCTCCTCTCGCTATAAGCAGAAACCAGAGATGGATTCATTATTCCACCTTCTTTGACTGGGAACAATGAGGAAACACACACACACACACACACACAAAAACACACACAAAAACACACACACACACACACACACACACACGATGGTTGCATACACACATCCTTACACACATAGCATGTTGCAATGTAGCTATAGCTTGCTAAATGTGTAGCATGTAACCACAGCAGACTCTTATAGCTGATTTAGCCTCCTAAAATATTTGCACATAATAGTTTGGATGTATTTGCAGCAGATTCCAATACATAGCATGCTAAGATATTAGCATTCAATACCTTGCTAGCATGAAGCTATATAGGCATGAAAGATCTTAGCATACTTCTCTAGCTTGTAGCTATAGCAACATCCTCATCCAATATACAGCATGAAGAAACAGCACAATATTAAGTTGTAGCATATAGCTAGAGTTGCATTAAGATCTCAGCAAGCTATAGCTAAAGTATGATACAGCTTAGAGCTTCATGTTATGAAGCTGTATACCAGTGTATTCTGTAGAGCATTATGAAACTCCTGTCCCATACGCACTGATCCTTATTGTGTCGTCAAAATATGAACCAATCTGCAGAATCTGCTGTCACCACAACAACAACTCTTTAGCAGATTCTACCGATGGTGAAGCACACACGCACGCACACACACACACACACACACACACACACACACACACACACACACACACACACACACACACACACACACACACACACACACACACACACACACACACACACGGCGGGGTGCTGACGTCAGCTGGGTATTGTCTGCTGATAAACCAGGAGAGGAGGACATCTCTGACGCAGGTTTCACCGATTCCTCCAAGGTCAGTGGTGAAGTAAACCTTCTCACCAAAACATCTGCAGCCAATTCAGATATTCATAATCCCTGTCAGTCTGTACTGCTCTGTAACCTAACATACATTCTAAGATATTAGCATGCAATAGCTTGAATAGCGGTATGTCAGATCTTTACATGCTATTGCTAGCTTGTAACTGTAGCATCATCCTCATCTAATATACAGCGTGTTAAGAAACAGCACACTATAGGGTGGTAGCATATATAGCTAGAGTAGCATCTAAGACCTAGTAACTGAAGCTATGACCACAGCCCCACCCATCGATGTGTGTTCTGAGCACTGAGCCACTGTCTGCCCACACGTCCGCTGAAGGGCCACTCTGTTCAGCACTGCTCAAACACAGTGGAACTCAGAAAGATTGGGTTCTGGACTGAGAGGGGGCAGAGCGACTCTGTGAGATCTTCGTTAAGCTAGTGCCGTCGTTATAAAGGGCCGCTGGCAATGACGGATTACCGCATGGGCAAAGTGGGCACATGTCCACGGCCCCTGATAGATTATTTTTTTATTTATTTAAAAAAATTCAAAATTCATTCTTTGGTCATAAAAGGATTTTAATGTTTTTGATTTGTAAAATAAATACATCACATTAAAAAAAAAATAACGTGACGGAACGTTAATGTCGTAGTGCTTGGTCAACGGTCAATTTCACATTGAAAATGGAGAAACGTGTGCTAAGCGGGTCGGCATAGCATAAAAGAAAGAAAGAAAAAGACACTAAAGATACTGCCCTGGTACAACAAATACCGTCCATCTCAACATTTTGACTCGTTAATTTGTTAAAGGAAGTCAGTAGATGCTTTTAAAGTCATGATATTAACCTGACAGATTGTTAGAAAGATTCCATCTTTCTAACAGGTCCACTAGTTAGGGAGGAGGGCTCTCTAACCCGTCTACTAGTTAGGGAGGAGGGCTCTCTAAACCGTCTACTAGTTTGGGAGGAGGACTCTCTAACCCGTCTACTAGTTAGGGAGGAGGGCTCTCTAACCCGTCTACTTGTTAGGGAGGAGGGCTCTCTAACCCGTCTACTAGTTAGGGAGGAGGGCTCTCTAAACTGTCTACTAGTTTGGGAGGAGGGCTCTCTAACCCTTCTACTAGTTAGGGAGGAGGGCTCTCTAACCCGTCTACTAGTTAGGGAGGAGGGCTCTCTAACCCGTCTACTAGTTAGGGAGGAGGGCTCTCTAACCCGTCTACTAGTTAGGGAGGAGGGCTCTCTAACCCGTCTACTAGTTAGGGAGGAGGGCTCTCTAACCAGTCTACTAGTTAGGGAGGAGGGCTCTCTAACCCGTCTACTAGTTAGGGAGGAGGGCTCTCTAACCCGTCTACTAGTTAGGGAGGAGGGCTCTCTAACCTGTCTACTAGTTAGGGAGGAGGGCTCTCTAACCCGTCTACTAGTTAGGGAGGAGGGCTTTCTAAATGAAAGGTTCGCTCTCTGAGTTCTGAGTTATTTTACCCACACAGCCACAGAGAGGGGCCGTGACGCCTCACACACTTCCACTGCCGCACTAGTTGTTATCAAAACAGTAGTTTCTATGGCAACCGAAGGACAAGTAGATCTGTGTGGCGTCAGTCAGGAGGAACACAGTCCATTCATCTTGACATGCACACACATGCACACGCCCACACATATACCATATATACCCTGTAAAAATACATGCCCATATGTAAATATTCACCCGCACACACCCACACACACACTCACTCAAACACACAAACATAGGTTAAGTAAGAGATCTAGGATAAGGGACAGGTCTAGACTAAGGGAAATGTCTACATTAAAGGATAGATCTAAGTCTATGGATAGGACTAGGTTTAGGGAAATGTCTAGGTTAAGGGGTAGCTCTAGCTTTACGGTAGGGCTGTGCAATTAATCGAATTTCGATCGCGATATCGATTTTGGGGTCAAACGATCTCCAAACTCGTATAATCGAGTTCAAACGATTAATTTGACATTTTCCGTTTTACATTAGGCCTAGAGAGTTTATGAAAGTTTATGAAAGAGACGCGCATGCGAAAGCATTCAACGCGGCGAGAGGGAGTACAATCTAACAGGCAGGCGTGCTGCATCAGGAAGTATGCCGTTGGCAGGAGGCGGGACATGCCAGTGAACCGCCAATCAGCAGCATCGACTGTTGACAGACATGTTGGAGTAGACCTACCGTGTGGAATATTAAAGTTTCAGTAACGTTACAGTTTGATGAACGATAACAAGCTCCTATAGCAGACTTTAACTAAGAGTTCTTTAAGGCAGAACTGCCAAGTACATCTTGTATATGTATTTCTGTTTCACAACAATATGATTTTTATTAGCCATGTGTTTGTTATGGCTTTGTGACTTTTAACTTTGCTATGGAGAAATGCTGGGACCGTTGTTCTCTAGACATTAAATAGGGAATGTATTATTTCAGTCGAGTCACTCGTCAGTGCATTTGGCTGAATATATTGTATTCATGAAATGTTTTATAAAAATCAAATGTTAGATTCAGAATGTTGTGGCAGACAGTACACTTACACACAAAAAAGGTTTTATTTTGGATACTTACACGTGTTTCTATGTCATAATTGATTGTGTCAATAAATGCATGTTTTCAAACTCAAAAATAATCGTTTGAATAATCGTGATATCAATATTGACCAAAATAATCGTGATTATGATTTTTCCCATAATCGAGCAGCCCTACTTTACGGACAGGTATAGAAAGTCTTGGTTAAGGTAAATATCTAGGTTTAGGGACAGGTATAGATAGTCTAGGTTAAGGCATAAGTATAGGTTAAGGGATATATTGATAAGATTAAGGGATATCCTATCCATAAGTTTATGGATATGGCTAGGTTTAGGGACAGTTCTATGTTAAGTCCTAGATTAAGACATAGCAACAGGTTTCATTAAATATTTGTCTATTCGTACCCCTGGTACTTTTAGCCTTGGCCACACAGTTGAGCTAAATACACCCTTTGCCATGCGCATGGGCATCGCGCATGCGTGCGCATTCCCGGGCATTCATGTACTTTGCACATTCCCGGGCATTCGTGTACTTTATATGAATGGGGTTCATGTATTTTATATATTCTATAGCCTATTTTTTTTGTTAAATGTCATGAAGTCTAACAAGATACCTAATTTACATAGTTCTTAGTTGTAGCGTAATATAGTTTAGATGAGTAAAACGGCGGATAACTAATTTGTCAGATTTACGCTTTTGTCAAATTGTCACGCTTTTATGATCCCGTCGCTTGTCAGTAGGCCAGACCACCTGTGTCATAAAGTTTCAAATTCAGTGCCTCCCTGATATTCTGAGGACAAGCCCTAAGACTTGGAGAATACTAACACACTACATCTGATTCTGCCAATATGTCAAAGGTTAAAGTAAGCTGTTTTACTTGTGTAAAACAGCGGGTGAGGAGGCTAACAATGCAAAATAGCGTAACTATTCCCAATGCTATCCGAGGCAATAATGGGTGTTTACAAAAAGTATTTGTACTTAAAACGTTCAGAGAACCTCTCTAAGGTTTAATTTGTCTGCAGCAGTTCTTATTTATTTTTTTACATTGTGTGATCAATATGCCAGGGTAAATGCACCGGGTTGAAAATAGCATACACATTGATATTTGCACTGGTGAAATAAATTAATAGAACACATTTCTTTGTGCATATACTGATAATTGTACCAGGGTACAAATAGCATTCACTTCTAATTGCACCAGGGTACAAATAGCATACTGATAATTGTACCAGGGGTGCAAATAGCCTCACCCTTTAATCAATCCTAACTAACCAGATACTTGGAGGCCTCAGTGAAGTGATCACCAGCGAGACCACTCCACATTCCTAACTCCTCATTTGGACACTTGCAGAAACAAAGATACCAGGTGAGGAGTTCCCAGCCCAGCAGCTGGTGTGGGGGCGGGGGGGGGGGGCTGCAGCACACATAACCTCATCCATCATTCAGAACCAGGCTTTGATGGAACAGGATATATAAACTACAGACACAGGCTGACTAGCCAGTTCACAGAGCTAGCTAGCTATCTAACACTGTTTTAGCTAGCTACTAGCTAAAGCTACAGTACTGACCATGTCTATAATAGTTCAGTTGGACAGACAGGAACTGGTACAGTACAATCATTATTACATATTAACGGTCATTAGTAAATAATATAGACTAAAGTCATCGTTGAAGATAAACTACAGCCATTATTATAAGTATAAAATACAGTCAATATTAAGTATAAACTACGATCATTGGAAAAGATAGACTAGAATTATTTTCAAATTATCAAAGAGTCCACTGTAACAATGAATATTTCTAGTATTACCAAAAGTCACAACACCAGTGATGATTCTGTTGTCTGCTGTAATCATCCAAGTGTTGATCTGAAACGAACAGCTCATATTGCAAACTTTATATTTCATTTGGTCGGCTTTTGCACTTTCTCTTTATTCAGATGGGGTTGAGAAGTACAAAATTATTCATTCGGAGGAGATATGGTCCCCTGGAAATGTCCTCTCCCATTGGTCCTCAACTCTCACATCAACCAACCAATAAAGTACAGTAATTTATCACAACAATACACTATTCATGATGACACCATAAGGAAAATAAGGGATAAAATGATTCTCAAATGCCTCGAAGTGCCTTCGCGTTCTAGTTCCTTTTCATCAGAGGAGAAGAATGTTTGTTCAGATGTTGTCAAGTCTTAAAAGAGCCGGGATGAAACCTGCTCCACCGGAGGTGGAGATGGATCATTATTCCACCTGATGCTACACCCAAGGACATGCTCCACCTCCTCCCAGAACCTGATACTACACCACAAGGACATGCTCCACCACCTCCCAGAACCTGATTCTACACCTAGAGACATGTCCTGCTCCACCTCCTCCAAGAACCTCATGCTACACCCAGAGACATGTCCTGGTCCACCTCCTCCCAGAACCTCATGCTACACCCAGGGACATGTCCTGCTCCACCTCCTCCCAGAACCTCATGCTACACCAGGAGACATGTCCTGGTCCACCTCCTACTAGAACCAATGCTACACCCAGAGACATGTCCTGCTCCACCTCCTACTAGAACCTGATGCTACACCCAGGGACATGTCCTGCTCCACCTCCTACTAGAACCTGATGCTACACCCAGGGACATGTCCTGCTCCACCTCCTACTAGAACCTGATGCTACACCCAGGGACATGTCCTGCTCCACCTCCTACCCGATGCTACACAAAGAGACATGCCCTGCTCCACCTATAAGGTATAAAGTAGGGTTAGGGACAAGGATCTGGAATCCTGGACATAAGAATGACATCTAACTCCAGATGTCCGGACCCTTTAAGGATCACCGTGCTCCAAGGCTCATACAGCGCCCTTCAATATTTCAGTGTACAGTGTTCTATATTCCTCCTCCCGCGGTCACCGGCCCCGCTGGGATCCCAGCGGTGTTCCTGCATTCCCGGCACATCCTGGGAGCAGCCGACAGCGACGGCCTCGTTGGCATTCCTCTCGAGTCCGCCGCCGCGTCAGGCTCCTCTCCGGACCGAGCTGTCTTTGAGAGAGGGAGGTGAACTTCACACTCGTCTAATCTCTGATCGCTCAGCGGAAGCTCGGGCAAAGGAGCTGGCACTAATCCAATCAACGCTCGGTGATTGGCAGGGAGGCCCCTGGGAGTGCCAAAAAACACCTTTGTGCTCCTGATGAATCGTGTAGAGGAGATATTTGTCCCAGAGTTAAATAACGTTGGAGGTCGGTGGGCAACTCGCAACGGCTGTCGATAAATCAAGCGGGTGCTAAACACAACGATTTACATGGATCTACTGAGCTTCGGTTGTTTGGTCGATAGAGCCGCATCCGCAAGATAAAAAAGGCGCTTCAAACCTCGGACTACAAACATGGTGGTCACTTCGGTCGGACTACAAACATGGTGGTCTCCTCTGTCAGACTACAGATACGGAGATACTTCAGAAGCAGCAGAGACGCTGATAGAGGCGTCTCTTGGGCTGTGGCAGCTCAGGTTAGCGCTATCTTAACTGATGCCAGCACTGTCTGAAACAGCTCTGCTGAAATATTAACTAGGGCAAAGCTGGAGGAGCTAGACAGCTAGACAAGGTGGTCCCCCATCCAGCTAGACAAGGTGGTCCCCCACCCAACACCACCACAAGCTCCTCAACCTAGCATAGTGTATCCTCCTGACACCAGGAGGAGGTCCTCCACCCAGCTTCACCCGGAGCTCCTCCACCCAGTATAGTGTATCCTCCTGACACCAGGAGGAGGTCCTCCACCCAGCTCCACCCAGTATAGTGTAACCAGGCGGCCTATCGTGTTCACAGCGGGTCAGTTGGGGCTAAAGCCTCCAGTTGGACCGAGCGACAGTGATCAGTTAGATAGCTCCGTTACAAATCCTCTCCTCCTGCCAGAACACACAGAGACCAGCAGCGGCCCCGAAACAGCTGCAGCTCGAGTTGGGCTCCTTCTCTCCATCGCGAGAGACAGAACAACTGCCAAGCCCTCTTCAGCTAAAAGGATTTGGAGCAATGCTGCCAGAAAGCTTGGCCTTCCAAACTCATTACTTTGTGCTCTTTGTCACCTGGGATCTCTGTTTCAACAGACGCTTAACTGGCCAAGAGCAAGAGCTAGGCCTGCTAGCTGGAGTGAGGGCTAAGCCTGCAAGCAGGAGACAGAGCTAGACCTGCTAGCTGGAGTGAGAGCTAAGCCAGCTAGCTGGAGACAGAGCTAGGCCTGCTAGCTGGAGACAGATCTAGGCCTGCTAGCTTGATTCAGAGCTAGGAGATGCAGTTTTACTCCTAGAGGCAGCCATCTTTCAGGTTCAGTCCTAGAGGTGGCCTCAATATCTCAGCCTCATCCGAGAGGCAACCTACATATATCAGCCTCAATCCGAGAGTTGGCTTCGATATCTCAGCCTCAGTCTTGGAGCTGCCATCACTGTAACGAAACCCCATTGAAAGAACCACACAGAAGATAAATCAATTCAAATATGGCTTTGTCATGGTCTGAAACTCCTTCAACACATTCATCATGTCCCATGCCGAGCTGAGGGGATGGAGACAGGAGTGAGGGGGAGAGAGGGGGGGGGGGGAAGAGAGAGAGAGAGAGAGAGAGAGAGAGAGAGAGAGAGAGAGAGAGAGAGGTCCCCACCTCTCTCGCTCGCTCTCTCCCCTCTCCTCTCATCTCGAAACTAATCGATATTAATCTAAATTGATAGGATTTTTAAGTATTTTCTTCTTTTTTACACAAATATATGTTGAAGGACGAGTCATTTATTATTACATGTGATAACTAACTAAATACTTTTGTTTTGAATTCTCAAAACAAAAGCATTTCCTTCAAGTATAATTATTTACAATTTCAAACACAAATTATATTAACTAAAAAAATCATGGACAATATGGACAGAGAGAGAGAGAGAGAGAGAGAGGTCCACACCTCTCTCGCTCGCTCTCTCCCCTCTCCTCTCATCTCTCCCTCCTCTCTCTCTCTCTCTCTCTCTGTGCCTGCTGGTAGTCCTCATGTTTTTCTCAAACCTAACGTTCTTCCTCCCTAGGACATGTTGTGTACCTTTGTGTTACCGAAGACATTTTGTTATTCCCTTTTGTTGTCTTCGGCAACAGAAATACAGGACAGTACAAACAGGGGTACCTTATCTCATGTTCCTCCTGCTTCTACAGGTTACATGTGATAACTAAACCATGTTCCTAACCAAGTTTATTTTATATCTTAACCACGTTCTACATTTACATAAAGGGCGTTTATCAGACGCCTTTATCCAAAGCGATTCACATAAATAATAATAATAATAATAAAGGATAAGCATGTTCCTAATCAGGTTACATGTGATAACTAAACCAAAGAATCCAGGTTACATGTGATATCTAAACCAAAGACTTCACGTTACATGTGATAACTAAACCGAAGACTCCCGGTTACATGTCATAACTAAACCAAGTTCCTAACTAGATTACATGTGATACCTTCAGCATGTTAGGTTGATGTAATGGTTAATGTTTATTACTACTTGGTAGGTTGATGTAATTGTTAATGTTAATAGCTACAATGTAGGTTGATGTAATTGTTAATGTTAATAACTACATGATAGGTTGATGGAATTGTTAATGTTAATAAATACATGATAGGTTGTTGTAATTGTTAATGTTAATTACTGCGTGTTAGGTTGCTGTAATCGGACACGACGGACAGATAATCCGACAGACCATGAATGAAGCTCACATGTTTGAGTGATATTTAGTGTTTATTGCTACACAACTCAACAGCGAGGAAACGGCTGTGTGACGATCAAATGGCAGCGAAATGCCAGCGATGTTCCGTCTAGCTCGTCAACAAATGCTGGCAAACAACCAGCCAGTGCATTAGCATATCTCATTAGCATTAGCACACCATCCTCGCCCTAAAATAAATCTTGAGTCACCTCTGACCTCAGTTAGCAGAGTGCTAATGGTGACGGTGAGTCACTAGCCTCATCCTTCAGAATCTCTATCTTTGGACCCTGACACACTCCAGCCCTGAGCCGATTCAAACTGACAACCTCCCCCCTTCCTCTACACTCGCTGCCCCAGCATACCTGGCTCCCCGGCCCCTTCCCTGCTCAGGAGGGAGGCGGCCGAGTGGAACGGACGGATGTCGCCCAACCCTACATCCTGCACGGGATACCAATTAGTGGATCTATACTCACCCTACTATCCTAATCTTATCTAATCTCTGTCCATCTATATTAACTCCGATACCCTATTCTAATCTAATCTTTTTCAATCTACATTAACTCTGATACCCTAATCTAATCTATATCCTTCTACACTCACCCTACTACCCTAATCTAATCTAATCTATTCCAATCTACATTAACTCTGATGCTCTAACCTAATCTAATCTATGTATAAATCTACATTAACCCTAATACCCAAATCAAATCATACTATCATACTACCCCAATCTAATCTAATTTATGTCCATCTACACTCAACCTGATACCGTAATCTAACCTATATCCATCTACTCTCACCCTACTACCCTAATCTAATCTGCATAAACCCTAATCTATACATTCATCCATCTAATACCGTAATCGATACAATCATTGATATTTATAACCTGATAGCCAAATGTACTTCCTAATAAAAGCAGCTGCAACATAAACTCCTTATCCATGGTAAAATCACGTTAAAATGGGATTATTGGCATCACTGAACTGAGATTTGGTTTTCAATTGTTTGGATTTGGAAAAAGTACATCAATGGTCCAATTTGTTGACAGATAGTTTACAGAAACTTTGTTGACGTTGCAGACTACACATATTTAACAACAATAGAGCAATACTCTGTTATAGTATAATCTACACGGCACACGTATAGAGCAGTACTTTGTTAAAGTATAAAGTACAAAGTACAGGTATCGAGCAGTACTCTGTTATAGTATAAAATACACAGCACAAGTATAGAGCAATACTCTGTTATAGTATAAAGTACACAGTACAAGTATAGAGCAGTACTCTGTTAGAGTATAAAATACAAAGTACAAGTATAGAGCAGTACTCTGGCATAGTATAAATAAAGAGCACAAATATAGAGCAGTACTGTGTTATAGTATAAATACACAGCACAAGTATAGAGCAGTAGTGTGTTATTGTATTAAATACACAGCACAAGTATAGAGCAGTACTGTGTTATAGTATAAATACACAGCACAAGTATAGAGCAGTACTGTGTTATTGTATAAATACACAGCACAAGTATAGAGCAGTACTGTGTTATTGTATAAATACACAGCAAAAGTATAGAGCAGTACTATGTTATTGTATTAAATACACAGCACACTCTGATAGTAGTAAACAGCCAAGTGTGACGATTCCCCTAGAAGACAGATTTAAATGTTTAAATGCGCTGTAATAAGGCAACCAGGGCCCGAGGTGAGCTAATATAAAGTTAATATCAGGCAGCATCAGATGGCTCCAGGCCCCTGGCGGAGCACGGGGCTTCCAGGCTCCTGAAGCCTTTGCTTATTGTTTATTTTCCTGAATATCTGACAGACGCTGGTGATCACAAGGGCCCCAGCGGCACTTGTGCTGGCTCTCATCTCCCTCACAAACCCTCTTTCATCTGCCTCCTCTCATCCTCCTCTCCTGTCTTAACCTCTGTCCAGTTCGGAATAAACTCCGCTCTGAGAGGGGTGGAGTGCGTTCCCTTAATGGGAAAAGTCTGATGTCTTACACTGAGCTAATGCCCTAACCCTCTTCTCTGGCCCTTAACCCGAAAACCCCTCACTCGCTTACCCGGACCCCCTAACTCTACGACGAGAGCAAGAGCAAGAGTGAGGGTGAGAGTGAGGGTGAGGGTGAGGGTGAGGGTGGGGTTGAGGGAGAAGGTGAGGGAGAGGGTGAGAGCGAGATACATTACTAGGAGCGTATTAGAAGGAGATTCCAGTCTTGATCTATAGATCAAGGAGCTAAAGTAATTCTTTACCTTAGAGATGTGACTCTTCATTACTCCTATCTCCACCTGGAAGGAACCGTACGGTCTGTATGAATTGGTGTCAGACCTGTTTAAAAACTGTCTGTAAGAAGTGGTATCACACCTGTTTTAATTGTCTGTATGTAGTGGTGTCAAACGTGTTTAAAAATGGTCTGTATGAAGTGGTATGAGACCGATATGAACTGCCTGTATGAAGTGGTATCAGACCTGATTGAAAATGGTCTGTATGTAATGATGTGAGACCGGCTTGACTGTCTGTATGAAATGGTGTCAAACCTGTTTAAAAAAAAGTCTTCATGAAGTGGTGTGAGACCGGTTTGAACTGTCTGTGTGAAGTGGTGTCAGACCGGTTTGAATGGTCTGTATGAAGTGGTGTCAGACCGGTTTGAACGGTCTCTGTATGAAGTGGTGTCAGACTGGTTTGAACCAGCGTTATGATAGCTGTAAGCCACCGCCCTTCCATCCATCTCGACTGAGCGGTGCTAAAGTATTCCATGAAATATTGAGCGTGTCTGTATTCCGTGCGCCCTCTCCGATGGTTAGAGTCTGCAGTCCTACCATGCGTAGCATATTTATAATATTTATATATTTATAATGTTTATTATGTTTGGTGGGTTACCGCCACCTCGCTGTATACCCAGGAGGAGTGATCAGGAGGAGGGGGGAGGAGGAGGGACGAGTAATGAAGAAGAGGAGGGAGGTGTGATGAAGAGGAGGAGTCCTTCCTCTCTTCTCGCCCATTCTATCTTCAGCCCGTCCGTCAGTCTGTGCACAACAGACCGGAATAACAAACAACCAAGGAAAGACCTTTCATAAATATATTATACGTTACCATATTTCCATATCATTACCCAAGATGTCTCAAAAATCTCTCTCTCCCTCTCATATAAATGCAGAGATGCCGTACTGGCATGAGGATGTCTGTAGCTGTCTCGTCTGTTAAGTAGCAATGCACTGTAGTATGTCTGTTACATAACTAGTCAGTGTGGTCTCCAACTAGTCTGGTCGGTGTGTTCTTTAACTAGTCCAACCAGGTTAGATACGAGTTCTCTAACAGGTGTAACCTGGGCAGGGTGTAACCTCACTACTGTCCATCACTCTGCAAACAGTGTTTGTGAAAATAGGCGCTCTCTCTCTCTCTCTCTCTCTCTCTCTCTGAAACAGGCACACAGCTGTAGCGATAATGACATCGTAAATAATTGATTGTTTTTCCTGTAGCAGAGGAAACAGAGATGCTGGTCCTGATTACCACCGACCAAGTTACTGTCGACTCCCAGTACAGAGGGAAGAGCTGCAGCTGGGAGCACTGGGTGGAAGCCACGGTGGGCTTCCATCATAGTGTGAAGGTTCTGGGGTGAAGGTTCTCTTCACCCCATAGCGTCATGGCTGACCTGAGGGCTGTGTGTCTTGGGGTCCTTCTAGGGGGTCCCCCTAGCCTAGGGGGTCCTACTAGGGGGTCCCTGTAGGGGGTACCTCTAGCCTAGGGGGTCACCAGGGGGTCCCTCTTGGGCAGGGCTCTACGCTAACTTTTTTTTTCAGGAGCACTCGTGCCCCTAAGCTAAAAGATTTAGGAGCACAGAGAAAAAAATGGTTTTAGGTTTTTGTTTGGAACATTTCATTTATTAGCGTGCTGAAATTGCAATGGGGGGGGGGGGGGGGGGGGAATCATCTGACTGATCGGATACACGGCTACTCGAAAACTAAGCTACCCTGGGTGTGAATATTCAATACAGCGGTTTTAGCACACAACAAAAGGGAAAGTTTTCAAATGACAGACTTGGAAAATGTGGCCCTTTATAATACATAAATTTGCTGTTGGTGAACTAGCCTAGGACAACACCCTTGCCAGATTATTTATCAAAATAGCCCTATGTTGTTAGAATTTAATGACTATATGCAAAGTCTACGTTCGTGCAGTAGGCCTACTCGGCGTTGACTCGGTCCTAAAAATACAATATTATTGTAAATTATATCACATCAAAACATATTCAACTAACGTTAGTTGAATCAAGCAAACAAATAGCTGTTATTTTTGCTCCAAAAAGATTGACTTCCCTTGAATATAACATTAGATAGTTCCTTCAAATTACGGCTGTACGGTATGGACAAAAAATTATACCACGGTATGATTTGAGGCATAAACGGTAACGGTATTATATCAAGGTACCAATGTTAATTGTATCTGCTAATTTCGATATAAATGCTTCTGAAGGGGTAAAATACTGGTAAGGCAGCAAAACTGCATATATATATATTTTTTTAATTCAAGTTACTTCTATCTCTGAAACACACTGATGTTTAGAAGTATGGATTTGTTTCTCCACTTGCTTGAGGACCTTACCGTATAGTTTTGGCATCTCAATTTGGCTGAAGTGTGTGCGGGCATGTAACGCGTACCTGGGATCGAGTGTTTTGACAATCTCTTTAAAGCCCTTTCTATCGACTATCTATTTTACATGAAAAAGTAGTTAGGTTACTTAACGCGTTACTTAGCGTTAGGAGAAGTCACTCGCACGCGTGCTCCTGTTTTGTTTTTCTCGTTCGCACGCCGAAATATTCACTTGCAAATACGAGTGAAATGGGCGCACTGTAGAGCCCTGCTCTAGGGGGTACCTCTAGGGGTCCCTATAGGGGGTCGCTCTAGGGCAGGGGTCTTCAATTAAAATTTAACAAGGTCCAGTTACTAAAAATTCCTTCCAAGGAAGGTCCGAAACACCACGTCATAATAGCCTTCTTTTGTCAAATACAATCAACATATATATACAATCAGCATATTACCTTATAATTTCAGGTGTATTTATTTCCAATTTCCAAATAGCTTACTTTTAACCATGAAAGACTAGTAAGACAAAGTAACGCATATTAACATTTCAAGTAAACAAAACAGGTACATTAGGCCTGTAATTCAAGTAAACATAAAAAGTGCATAAGGCCTACATGTGAAGTAAGCAGAACAGGTACACCAGGCCTACATTTCAAATAAACACAAAAGAGGTGCATTAGGCCTTCATTTCAAGCAAGCAAAACAGTGTCTCAAGTGGTGTTAGACCCAACAGGTACTCACAGATCTCTTTCTTGTCTTGATAAAACAATCGCACAACCAAAAGCTGGGCATATCCGTTACATCTGAAGACCAATCCAGATCAATGGCTAAGGATGGGGCACTCTGAACAGCCGCATGAAGCTGACAGTGCGTCATCTGATAACATTTCGGATTTTCTGGTTGTCGTTGCAGCTCACATTGGGATTTGCTTTATTTTTTCACACAATTCATCCCTTTGTTTACCTTCAAGTAACGTCTCGGCAGCGGCGTTCAAGCACTCCTTCACAACAGTCGTGTCACTGAAAGTTTTTTTATGTTGCCCCAAAATCCATGCAATCTTAAGTGAGCATTCATTTGCCAGTTGCTGGCCTGTAAATGAGTATGTGAAGATACGCGTAGACCTCTCATACTGAGCTCTCAGCTCGGATATTTTCCACACTCTTACTTCTGACTTCTGGGGATACTTTTCCTCGAAGGATCTTTGTTTGGATTCGTAATGCCGCATATTCCAGCGCCATGGTTTCAACACATAAAATACACAACAAAGGTTTTGTACTGCCTTGCGGGAGAATGAACATGTATTGGTCAGTCTATTCATCTCTAAAATGTCTGTTTTCGGGGTCAAATTTCCTTATTTTCGAGCAAGCCATTTTCTCATTCCAAATCGCTCTTCCGGTAAACAAAAATTTTTATTGGCTATTATTTGAGTGACGCTATTACGCACATGCCGTGACAGACGGAGGGAGGGGGGGAGTTCGGTGAGTGCATGATCTTCGCTTTGTGAAGATCATTGCTTTTTGCTGTTTTTATGCTGTACAACAGACTATTCTGCCTTTCAATTTGTATTTCAGTGAGAAATTATTTTACTAACATAATCATGCTTTGTATAGTGAAATCATAAAAAAAAAAATATATATATATATATATATATTATTATTATTTTTAATTGGTCATGGGTCCGGATAGGAACGTCACTTGGTCCGGACCCGGACCGCGGTCCGCCGTTTGGAGATGCCTGCTCTAGGGGGTCCTACTAGGGGGTCTCTCTAGGGGTCCCTATAGCCTAGGGGCTCACTAGGGGGTCCCTCTAGTGGGTCTCTCTAGGTGTTCCCACTAGGGGGTCTCTGTAGGGGTCCCTCCCCACTCACCGCTCTGAGCAGCAGGGGTCCTCTGTGCCATGGCCCGCTGTTTGGAGGTCTGTCCCGGTTCCCCCGGCTCTTCTGGAACACAAGAGGAACACCAGGGTTTATAAAACAGCATCAACGCAGACGCAAACCGCTTCAAATGACGTCAGGTGAGGTCTCAGAGAGAAGGAAGTCAAATAGAACAGAACCCCAGGGGGGGGGGGGGGTGGCTCCAAGAATGCTGAACATCAGACCCCCCCCAGCCTGGAGAGAGGATCTGAACCTCGTTAGTCGGTCCGTAAGTTAGTTTGTTGTTTGGTTTTATTAACGGCTGAAGGATAGCAGAATGACCCCAGAATGACTCCAGAATAGCTAAGAGAGAGGAATCTCTTTGTGGGATTTATGAGTGTCATTCAGTCTTTTTATTTACATTTAAGTCAAGGGCGTTTAGCAGACGCTTTTATCCAAAGCGACTTACAGTAAATAGGCTACTTTTCTCAGAAGAAAGAGAAGCAACATATTGCTGTCGGTACAGTAAAGATGTTGATAGACGTGTCAAGCAATAACAATCGCTAGGTTAACCCATTCTCCTACAAAAAGGAAGCCAGGATAAGATGCTACACAATGCTAAGTACTATAAGTGCCAGGACGTATAACATCCAATCAGAGGGTCCCCCATCAGACCTGATGGGCGGCCCCTCTGCCGCAGCTAGCGGCTAACAGCTACCGGCTAATGGCTAATGGCTAACGGCTAACAGCAAATGTTTTTATCACTTTAGTGTGGACTCTTGGAGATGCCTCCTGTACAGCAGCCTGGACCTGAACGCTAGGGAAGATTAAAGAGCTATTCTTTGACTTCAATTAGTTAGAAATAGCCTCCCAATCCGTCAGCGATTAGAGAGTGAAATGTGCGGTGAGAATCTGTTTCAGTCCACAGCGCCTGCCTCCTGTGAACCACTTTAGATTTTGACCGCTCCCGTATAATTCCTACCAATAAGGGCAACTTTTCGCTGATTGGTTCAGGGAATCCATCTTGCCTGTCAATCACAGAGATGTACTTTCTGTTTAGTTTTAAACTCTTAATCTCTTCTGCTCTCTGTCTTTACTTGAATCTAAAGGATTCTTTAAGTCAGTCTAGTCCTGGCTGGAGAGAGCAAGCAGGGTTTATTTATATATATATATATATATATATATATATATATATATATATATGTTGGCAGTGCTAATGCTAACAGTGCTAATGTTAGCGGTTTGAATAATCCACTGCTATTCCAGCTCAAATGATAAGCAATATATAATCATAATAAATTATTTATAATTATGATTATTAAACCATTAACCGTAATGCTGAGTTAGAAATGGTTCAGATTAAAAGCTTTCTGTTTTTCCAAGGAGATATTTTGAGAGCTAAGGTTAACGCTAGCGACGGGCCCTGACCTATAGAGACGTGTCGTTGGTGTTCCCCCCCCAGCCCTGACCCGGTGTTGGGGGTATTATCTCTGACGCTGGGGGTGTTTTACTGCTGACCTTTGTGGACAGCAGGGCTGAGCTCTCAGAGTGTGTTACTGCGTGTCATTATGCGTGTTGAAGACCAAGTGGTTCAGGTTCTCCGAAAGGTTCCTGAGGGTTCTACCGACCTCGGCCTGGACACCACGGGGTCGACCCCCTCAGAGGCGGAGCAGTTCATGGCACTGTTCAGGATGAGCTCTTCTACCGATTAACGGTTTCACATAATGCATGACATATTGAATAATATATATTGAATATTAGGTTATTATAATAATCAGATTTGTTGTATTAGATAACAGGATAACTATAGGTGTATTGAATATTAGATATAATATATTATTATACTAATCAAATATATTATATTAGATAACAGTTTAACTTAAGAGGTAGTAAATATTAGATAACATGTTAACTAAAGACATGGTGAATATTTGATGACTGGTTAACTACTGAGAGCGGTGTGAGGTTAGGGTATCTTTCCCTGAGAAGGTGCAACAGACGGAACGAGAAGTGGTTGAGATGAGCAAAAACGACCTTCTCTTTTCAACACTTGCAGCTTTGCTGTGGAGTTTAGCTCTTGAGTTTACAAAGACACCGTCTCCCCCTCCCTTAGGGCTTCTGTCCATTTATCTGGAAACAAGAGAGTAGCTTTTTTATTTATAAGGCAGCCTCGGGAAATAGAAGATTTGTGCTCTGAGTCTCCGACATGAAGGGTCTGGCATTACCTTTAAGCCTTCACCTCTCCCTTTAACTCTGTCATGACCTCTACTCTACATTTAACTCTGTCATGACCTCTACTCTACCTTTAACTTTGTCATGATCTCTACTCTACCTTTAACTCATAACCTCTAACAGTACCTCTACTCTTCCTCTTCCTCTCATAGTACCTCTAGTCCTTCTCTAGTGGAGCTGCAGGAGGAGTCTGGACCTCCCAGTGTCCTCGCCTTCCCACCAGAGGAACATTAACTGGTGCAGACTCCCTCACCGCAGCCGGCTAACTGGACCAGCTGTGCAGACGGCTCCGATACAGGGCAGCGGCAGGAAAACAGACAGGAAACACAAACCCCACAAGGCTGTAAGCTCGTCAGACACCACACCGTGGGGCTCTCTGATTGGACAACGTGGTTTTCTAACCAGTGGCCACTCAAAGCGCTTTACAATAGTGCCTAACATTCATCCATTCACATACATTTCACCCATTTATACATACAATCAGACACCGACAGCAGAGTTAACCACGAAGGGCGTCAGCCAGCTATAAGGAGCAGGGGATTGAACTAGCAACCTTCCGGTAACTATTTAACCCGCTCTACCTCCTGAGCCAAATGTCGGCCCTCACACGCTGGAGAAGACGCGCTCCACCTGCAAGCTTTGGTGGGCGGACGTCCTAACATGTGCTAGCTCCACCTAAACGAGTTACTGCAGTAATAACAATCAGGACCCAATAAGGGGAGCTGGCCTCACTGGAGTGGCGGTGTTATCCTATCCTTATCTTATCTGACAGGTGTGTGTGCTTCCCAGTTGGCGTCCCACACACACAAACTGTCAGCTCAGCGTGATGCATTGTTCCTCCTCTCCGTGATGAAGGACCAGGACGTAAGCAGAGACAACGTGTGTCGGCCGATCACCAGACGACCGGGACGAGACACAATGAGCAGATCACTGATTGGTCTAACCTGATACATACATATCTACCTTATAGATGCTCCACTCTCAAGTTACCTAGCGCTGTTAGCTCTGAGCTAGTGTTAGGGTGAGAAGAGTTTTTAGATGCTACATTATTTAGCCACCAACGTTAACATACTATGTTTGTAGATACCTACCTGCATTAAATAGCTATCCGCGTAAAATAACAACCTATGCTATTAAGCTTTCTAGATGGTGCAGCTATATACATTATAAAGCTATCTGCGTTATATAAACACCTATGCTATTAAGCTCTAGATATATCTATCTACATTATAAAGCTACCTTCGTCATAGCTACCTATGTCATAAAGCTATCTACATTAAGATATTTTTCCCAACATAATCTGATTTTCTTCATTGGTTCAGGGCAAAGCAAAATGTTCGAATATCTAATCTTGTTTTACTCTGTAATTCCAGAACAACAGCTTGAAATGAATTGCTTATTAAATCAACATTAACCTTACGACACCATTTACTGTGGAGAATTACCACCGCAGAATAGAATAAAATACAGCCATGATCAACATGCTCAGACACAATCAAACACGCACACACACACACACACACACACACACACACACACACACACACACACACACACACACACACACACACACACACACACACACACACACGCACATGTACACAAACGCTCACGCACATGTACACAAACGCTCACGCACACACTACTACTGCTCTGGTAATTGTTATTACAGAAACAAGGTAAATTTACATTACCTGAACCTAACTACAGAGCATCCACATGATGGAGTATCTAATGAACACAGTCGACCTCTTTAGAGGTTTTAAAATAGGCCGCTTTTAAGGTACAAATTATCTAAAGAACACAGTATTAAGATATAGAATATCTCAATAACAGTATTAAAAGTAGCATTAAAAGTACATTCTACACCCTGCTAGTCTCTAAAGGCTGCATAACAAGCACAACCGTATTTTAGTGAAGGTAATGAACTTCCTGCCCACCAATATAAGTGCATTCAAAGGTACTATTATTCAGAGTTAGGGTCAGATTTCAGGGTTAGTGTCAGAGTTCAGAGGTAGGCTCACAATTTGGGTCAGAGTTCAGGGTTAGGGTCAGAGTTCAGGGTTAGGGTCAGAGTTCAGAGTTAGGGTCAGGGTTTAGGGTTAGTGACAGAGTTCAGAGTTGGGCTCAGAGTTAGGGTCAGAGTTAGGGTCAGGGTCCACTGTTAGGGTCAGAGTTCAGAGCTAGGGTCAGGGCTCAGGTTTAAGGTGAGAGTTCAGGGTTAGGCTCAGAGTTAGGGTCAGAATTCAGAGTTCAGGGTTAGGGTCAGAGTTCAGAGTAAGGGTCAGAAGTCAGGTTTAGGCTCAGGGTTCAGAGTTAGGGTCAGAGTTCAGAGACAAGGTCAGAGTTGATAGTTAGGGTCAAGTTCAGATTACCTACCTGCCTCAGGTAACAATCCCTTTTTCCAGCTCTCAACTACCTAACCCTGACTCCCCTCCACTCACTAACCCTGACTCTACTGCCTAAACCTGACTCTACTCCCTAACCCTGACTCCGCCCACTCCCCCTGACCCCTCCTCCTCTCTGCAGCAGTAAACCCAGATGGCTCTGGAGTATCAGCTAGCTGGGGGGGGGGGGGGGGGGGGGGGGGCTGAATCCCACAGTGGACAGGGAGACAATGAGGCTCCACTCAGCAGGGGGGAGGGAGGAGGAGGAGAGAGGAGCAGAGAGAGGATAGGAGAGGGGAGGAGGAGAGGAAATGAGGGGGGAGGAGAGAAGATAGGAGAGGAGGAGAGAAGAAGAGAGGAGAGAGGGAGGAGGGGGGGAGAGAGGAGTAGAGAGAGGAGAAGAGGTGGAGGGAGAGGAAATTAGAGGGGAGGAGAGAAGAGAGGCGAGGAGGAGGGGAGAGAGTAGAGGGGAATGAGGGGGGAGGAGGGGGGGAGGGCAGAAGAGGGGAGGAGGGGGGAGGGGAGAGAGGGAGGAGGGGGGAGAGTAGAGAGGGAGGAGGAGGAGGAGAGGAGGGAGGGAGGAAGGGGAGGAGGAGGTATCAGGTGAAGGCTGGGTCCAGATTAAATGGAGGGACAGTGGGATGCATTATTGATGGTCGTGAGGAGTCTGGCGTTACCGACATGAGCAGCGTAATTAATCTACAGACCTGAGAACAGGAAGCCATCGCGCCTTCCCCCCTCTAGGCCTAGCCCCTTCCTTCCCTCCCCCCTCACCCCGTCCTCCTCCCTCCCATCCCTCCTCACCCTGTTCTCCTCCCTCCTCCCCGCCTCCCTCCTCACCCTATTCTCCTCCCTCCTCCCCTCCTCCCTCCCATTCCCTCACCCCGTCCTCCTCCCTCCCTCCCGATCTCCCACCTCACCCTGTTCTCCCACCTCCCTCCCCCTCCCCCCTTCCCCCCCACCTCCTCTGTGCTTCTTTTTGTCAGGAAAGTAGGTCACTAGTACCGCAGCGCGCACACACACACACACACACACACACACACACACACACACACACACACACACACACACACACACACACACACACACACACACAGAGCCAGGTAAGGAGTCACAATAAGGGAGGGAGATAGAGAGGGATTTAGAAGGCAAAAGATAAAATGGGACAGAGAGACAGTGTGGAGAGAGAGAGAGAGAGAGAGAGAGAGAGAGAGAGAGAGAGAGAGAGAGAGAGAGAGAGAGAGAGAGAGAGAGAGAGAGAGAGAGAGAGAGAGAGAGAGAGAGAGAGAGAGAGAGAGAGAGAGAGAGAGAGAGAGAGAGAGAGAGAGAGAGAGAGAGAGAGAGAGAGAGAGAGAGAGAGAGAGGCACAGAGTGCCAGAGGAAGAATAGTGTGAATGAGAGAGATGAAGGGAGGAAAACTGCGTGTCAGAGGTCAACACAAGGGCAAGCAGACAGTCAGGGCGACAATAACCCAATAAAGGTGTAGTATTTTTATAGTAGTAGTAGTATTACAGTACTCCTACTACTTCCCTAACCCTACTTTAGTAGTAGTAGCAGTAACGATAGTAGTAAACTCTGGTTATGACAAGGCTATGAGTGAAGGGGTCCTGATGGAGGGATGACTGATGTCTGTTAATTAACCTGTGTAATTGAAGGTGTCTTTAGCGTCTTTACTTAACATGACACCAACATGACTCAAGAGCAGCCAGCACCTTCTCGTCATGTTCCATCAGGCTTTACCCACCTCCTCTCTATCAATACCATCCTCTCTATCATTAACATCACCTCCTCTGTATCAATAACATCCTCTCTATCGTTAACATCACCTCCTCTCTATCAATAACATCCTCTCTATCGTTAACATTACCTCCTCTCTATCAATAACATCCTCTTTATTGTTAAAATCATCTCCTCTATCAATAACATCCTCTCTATCGTTAACATCAAGCAATCTCTATTAGTTAGCATCATACCATCTGGATTCAGTCCAGATGGTATGTTATAAAACAAAACATGTTATAAAACATTGCTCAAGGCATGTTACAAAACATGTCTTCAGTCATGTTATTAAAACATGTTATAAAACATGTCTTCGGTCATGATTTGAAACATGTCATAAAACATGGCTTCAGTCATGTCATAAAACATGTCTTCACTCATGTCATAAAACATGTTACAAACACGTCTTCAGTCATGTTATGAAACATGTTATGAAAGATGGCTTCAGTTATGCTATAAAACATGTCTTCAGCCATGTAATGAAACGTGGCTTCAGTCATGTTATAAAACATGTTATAAAACATGGCTTCAGTCAGGTTATGTAGTCCATCGTTTGTGATAAAAAAAACACTTGACGTGGTGGAGCTGAGGTCAGTGTTTAACTGCTCAACTGCTACACCATCGGAGTCTAAATGGAGGAGGTGGAGGAGGTGGGGGAGGGTCTTTGGTGTGTTACACAAGCTGCCCTTGGATGAGTAGGCAGCTCACGCTACACTCGTACAACCATGAGACTTACGCTACGAGAAACGCCGCTCGGGGATTTGAATTAACCTTCAACTGCTCACTCTCGATTAACTGGGTTTTCCTGAAAGACCGTTAATTAAAACTCCTTTCTGACCCTAAAGAACACGGAATACCGGAAAGCCGATGGTAGAACCACAAACCACCGCCATCATCCAGGCATCTCCTCCTCTGGAACCTCTGTTCAGACATTCACTGATCTGAACAGTTAGTTGAAGTTATCCTACAATAACAGAGATAGTTAAAGGTATCCTAACATAACAGAGATAGTTAAAGGTATCCTAACATAACAGAGGAAGTTAAAGGTATCCTAAAATAAAAGAGGAAGTTAAAGGTCTCCTAACATGAGGACAGAGATAGTTAAAGGTATCCTAACATAACAGAGGTAGTTAAAGGTAACCTAACATAACAGAGATAGTTAAAGGTATCCTAACATAACAGAGGTAGTTAAATGTATCCTTACATTACAGAGGTAGTTAAAGGTATCCCAACATAACAGAGGTAGTTAAAGGTATTCTAACATTACCGAGGTAGTTAGGGTTAGGTCTATCACTTAATATTAAGAACAGATTAAGACATTTTAAGGAATACTCTGAAAATAAAGTAGAGGAATATGGTTAAGTGTTAAGGCTTAGGCTTCTTGCTTTGCTACGAGGTGCTATCCAGTGATTTCACTTGTCTCTTTTTGAACAGTGATCTCAGTACAAAAAGTGACATCTTGATTGTTTAGAGACAATTGGAGTTTGTTTGTTATTCCGTCAAGCCTGTGTGACTCATCAGTGTGTGGAACATTATATATATATATATATATATTTATCTATATATATAGATAGTTTAATACAACTGGCAGTGGGCGCTCTGGCGGTGAGCTGTGCGTTCCAGATAACACGGCGGCCATGGCCTCATCACCGCTCAGACCTAATGTGCAACATTTCCTCCACTCTGCCTCAGCCGGCGGCGTCCTGTCAGCGCAGCCCGCGACTCAACACAGGAGCCGGTAACAAGCAGCAGGAACAGAGGAACACACACCAGAATACAGAACCGTCCAACTCCACGACCAATCATCGTCCTCAGAAGCAGACGGCAAAATACTGTGGCATCGCTGTCCCCTCGTCCGCTGGTCCACACGCCCTGACACCCGCGCTGTGGAGGTCAGCCATGGGGTCTCACCTGGTCCTAGTCCTGGTCACCTGGTCAACCGGTCACCTGGTCTACTGGTCAACCGGTCACTTGGTCAACCGGTCACCTAGTCACGGATAATCCGTTCCATACGACCCTTACATCTACACATTGGTTCAGCCTAACATGGTCTGGTTCTCCGATTGGTGAAAAGCTTGCGTGTGTGGCGGGGGGAGGGAGGGAGGAGGACAGGGTAAGAAGGGAGGAGAGGAGGGAGGGAGGAGCCAGGGTGAGGAGGGAGGGAAGGGGGGATGAAGGAGGGAGGAGGGGGAGGGAGGGAGGTGGACAGGGTGAGGAAAGAGACAGAGAAGCAGTGTTCAGAAAGGCATTTGAACGTACGAGCAAGCCTCTCCTCTTCTCCTCCTCTCCTCCTTTCCTCTCCTCCTCCAACCCCCCCCCACCTTGATCAGGAGACCCAGCAGGTCCACCCTGACGTGAATCCCCCTCAGAGGGGAACTCTGTCTCTAATGAAGGGGGCCGCTGACACCTCACACCGGTTAACGGTTTGTAGTCTGGGCTGTGGAGCGTGGCTCCGTCGCATGGAACAGCGGGCGGCACACCTGCAGGGCCGCCGTGTCATTACTCATGTTCAAACCCAGAACCGTCACTAATGAGCAGTGACAGCCGGCTCTGCGCTAGTTGGACGCAGGACACGTGACACGTTCCCCTCCCTCTTCTGGAGGACAACCTCTCATTAGAGATACAGGCCACGCCAATAATGTACAGGCAATGCCCAAAACTTGCAGGCCCCGCCTACAGCAACCATTGCTTAGAAACAACACACTAATAATAACATTATACTGGATGTTAATAATAACATTATACTGGATGTGATGTTAATGATAACATTCTACTGGGTTTGTTGTTAATAATAACATTATAATGGATAAGTTGTTAATAATAACATTATACTGGATGTGATGTTAATAATAGCATTATAATGAATGTGTTGTTAATAACAATATTAGACTGCTTGTGTTCACTGCTCGTTAATATCCCTGTTCTACAGGATACATATTTTATTGCTTCATATTTATTTTATCATAAAATAATTAAACAGAAGGCAAATTATTATACTTGTTTTAAAGGCCTTCATACCGTAGTGGAGTGCAGAGGACTTGCTAATTAGGTAATGAACCACAAGTGTCAGCGTTTAAAGCGATCTGTAAGTCAGGACCACAACCCTTCTGCCTTCCCAAAATGGCCGCCGCTGTTAGCTGAAGCGCGTCGTGTTTGGATTCGCTGTCTGGTGTCCTTCTGCAGTGAGACGGATGCCCAGCTGATGAAGAGGAGACTGTGGAGCTTATCTTCCTCATTCAGTTTGATGTGAGCCGCTGCTTTTCTCAGCAAACCCTGTGATTATCTCCAGAATCACAGCACTGCTAATGAGAGCTAGCCGAGCACTAGCAGATCCCAGATCCTTCAAAGTCCTTTCCACGCGGAGCTTCCTGGCTACGCCACACGCTCATTTGCACTTAAATGAATAATGTACAAGGAGCAAGAGCTACTTCCCTCTGAATTACATCACAACGTGGACAAACTCTACACTCTAATATGTAATGTAAACCAAAGTGAGTGGCCAGCAAATTCAGGGTAATTAAATCTAAAGTAACAAACAGATGCACTCTGACTGGGCAGAATCCTCGCGAGATAAACACAGAGATCATCAGCAGCTGAATTCACTCACAAACCCAAACTTAGACGGTTCTTCTTCAGGGGGAAGTAGAAAGCGAGGCCTTAGAGACTTCAAAGCAACAAGTCAATGCGTCTCCTGGCTGGTTCTCGGATCCAAACCCTCTCATCCTCTAGCGGCGAGCTGTCTGTAGTGATGCTTGATGTGTTGCACAGAGCTGGGCATAACCCTTTCCCAGCATTACACGTCAGTACCATTACCCATCATTACCTCTCATTTGCATCATCACCATCACCACTCATTATCCTGACCTCTCATCATAATCCACCTTCATTTTATCATCACCGTCACCCATCATTACCAATGATTTCCTGTCATTATCATTACCTATCATTAATTATAGGTATCATCCCCAATCATTATCCTTACCTGTCATCATAATTAATCTTCATTCTATCATCACTATCACCTTTAATTATCGAGCATTCCAAATGATTTCCTGTCATTATTATTACCTATCATTGTCTCTGATCATCGCTACCGTTCATTATCCTAACCTGTCAGGATAGGATAGGATCACCCTTCATTATTGATCATTACACATGATTTCCTATCATTATAATTACCAATCATTAACTATAATTATCATTACTTTGCATGACCTATAACTATCAATACCTTTCATTAAAGGTTGGGTATGGAATTCTCTTTTTTGGCCATTTTTGCAAAATTACTTGAAATCCTTATCATAACCCACTTACAGCCACTGAGTTAGAAGTACTGACATGAAAATCTACTTGAGCTAGCTAACTAGCTAATCCACATTTGGACCTAGCACTAGGAGACAACCCTAAACTCCAACCTAGCTAGCCTGGCTCGATCTCGCGCATCTGTGTTCGCGCTCGTGCATGATTGGGCGTCCATATACTTGGAATGGGTGGAGTCAGAGTCAGCGTTGAAGGAGAGGGGGAAGGACCATTTGAGTTGTGTGTTTTCAAAATATGCTGGCGTTTCGCAAATCCCATACCCAACCTTTAACATAACCTTTCATTACCCATCACTGCCATTTCTTCCACTTACCTTTCATTACCTCAATTTAAGATGACCTATCCTTAGCATTACCTATAACAACTTATTTACCCTACATTACCTTTAGTTAAGGTTACCCATCGTTCGCATCACCTATAAAACCTTACCCATCATTACCCATCATTACCCGACCGTCAATGTGGTACCCAGCTGTTTCCTCCATCGCCACGACGACAGATGTTCTGCTCATTACCATGCGACCCACTATTCATACCAAACAGAGAATAGGGAGATGGTTAGATCCTGGGAGATCAGGAGTATTTCTGTCTGTTTCCATCGTGCTGTGAACGAGCGGGGAGAGACAGGTGACGCTCCTCTCCCCCGTCGTCACGCAACGAGATCTCCGTCTGAACAGCGAGGATCACAACAACGACGTTCTCCTACCCTCGAGGAGAACAATGTTCCGCACCCTTCAGTGGAACGCACAGCGCTGCACACCTGCAGGAGCCGCGCGAGGAGGAGGAAGAGGAGGCGCTCACAGCACACACACTCATTTCCACACTTATGTGTTGACTGCGCTGTTGCTAGGCAACCATGCTTTTTGCCGAGGAGACGAGGTTGTGTGCGAGCGGGGCCACTCGCTGCTCAGTCATACAGTACCGGGGATGCTGTTGGTAGGGTACCGTCGGCAGGGGGTCTGAGGTGTTAGGGTCCAGGTAGGGGAGATACTGTAGGCCTGGGGTCTGAGGTGTGGGGGTCAGGGTCAAGGGAGCAGACCAAGACACTGTAGGTGGGATCAGCGAACCTAGCTTCAGGTATCAGACAGAGCTAACCCAGCTTC
The DNA here is from genome assembly GCF_902167405.1 of Gadus morhua. Taxonomy (NCBI): domain Eukaryota; kingdom Metazoa; phylum Chordata; class Actinopteri; order Gadiformes; family Gadidae; genus Gadus; species Gadus morhua. The sequence goes on from NC_044057.1 coordinate 12,637,742, forward strand.
AGGTGGAGTAAAGGTATCAGACAGAGCTAACCTAGCTTCAGGTATCAGACAGAGCTAACCTAGCTTCAGCTGGAGTTAAATTATCAGACAGAGCTAACCTAGCTTCAGGTATCAGACAGAGCTAACCTAGCGTCACCCACGTCACAGGTCCATCGCTGTCGGTACATCCTTACTGTACCGACAGCGATATATTGTGGCACTTCTTATGAGAAATGTACTTATTGTAAGTCGCTTTGGATAAAAGCGTCTTCTAAATGCCCTAAATGTAAATGTACGTCACCTGTCTGTCAAAGCGAACAGGGGGGGGGCTGTCGGGGCGTGGGAGGGAGGAGGGGAACGAGCCTGGGGGGACTTCAAATAAAACCTCAGTTTGAAGAGGTCATCATTTTCTGATTGTGCCGTCGTTGTCGTTTTCTGACGATGGATAAGAGCACACACTTTTAATGGCAATCAATTCATTAGATCCTGGAGCATGGAGGTGAAAAGGGCCGTTTTAATCCATTAAGATCGTTCCATCCTGCCTACGGACGACAGTACCGCTGACCTCGCCAAGATGGCGGCCAACTGTCGGATCCCAGCGCAGTCCCTCACTGAGACCTGCCGCCCCCGGTCAGCCACGACCCTTAAGGGCGGGAAATATGTTTTTCAGATGTTAAATAACTTCCCACTTTATTCAAATGCAGCTATTTACGGAGAACCTTGGAGCGATCAGAGGGGATTATCGCCCAGCGTCTCGTTCGTTATTCACAGCTAGCGGGATTAAACACACGTCTCCTCACATCCATCGATTCTGGATCGGTACGTCACGGTGTGAACACGGCCCCCGGTCGTGTTACCCACATGGCTCAACCAGATGCTTGTGCACCACTGAAGCAGACCTCTGTCTACTCTCAGTCGATAGCGTTGAGCTCCAACCACCCCCATGCATCTTGCGCTGCACCTGGTGGTCACATCCGGTACTGTAGGCTCTCCGGGTTCATTAGTGGAGCAGAGAGGCCCTCTCTCTACAGAAGCTCTAGTTAAACTTATTACTAGTAAATGTTATCCATATAACAGCTTTGGTAATATATTACTGTGTGTGTGTGAGGGTGTGCGTGCGTTTGCATGTGTGTGCGTCTGTGTGTATGTGTGTGTACACGTGTGCGTGCGTTTGCATGTGCGTGTGTGTATGTGTGTGTGTGCGTGCGTGCATGTGTTGGCGTATGCGTGTGCGTGCAGGTGGAGTTCTTTCCGCTGAAGCAGGAACAACCTCCATGCTTAATGAGGTTGGAGGTTAGGTTCCCCACCCACCCGAGGGCCTGTAATGGAGGTCCCCAGAGGTCTGAAGGACTCCAGTGTTACTGGGGGGTCTCATATCAGGGGGTGGGGGGGGGCTGGGCTCCTCCTAAAGTCCTCCAGCCCCTCAGCTGTCCTCTACTGAATGTGTTATTAAGAGAGATGCTGACCTGCGATGTTATATCCTTTAATTATTGGTTATCTAGTGACCATCGTAACAAAGAGTAGGAACTAAGGAACCGAAATGATTCATAATTGCTCATGCCAATTGCTAAATCAGAGTATATTTAATGTTGCGTGTGTGTGTGTGTGTGTGTGTGTGTGTGTGTGTGTGTGTGTGTGTGTGTGTGTGTGTGTGTGTGTGTGTGTGTGCGTGTGTGTGTGTGTGTGTGTGTGTGTGCGCGTGTGTGTTTGTCTCTGTGTGTGTGCGTGTTTACGGACTATTTCTCAGGAACATAGGATGGGCAGCAAAAGGCTTTTATAAATATTTCCTCATTTGCTCTCCAGATGTGAAACAGGCTCTTAGCAGCAGGACGTATCATAACTCAATTGGATCAATTTGGCATAGCGAACACAAATCGGAATCTCATCGCCTAAGTCCTGCTCATCACGCAGGCATTTAAAAGGAGTATATATGTGTGAAGCACTCACTTAACCATCCTCTCCCAGTAATGACCAGATGGGAACACTCTGCCTCCGCTACCATCTGCTGATGTAGATCTCTTCTGTTTCAATGTCATCTCCACCCAAACCACACCTCCCCACCCACACCACATCCTCTCCACCCAAAAGCAAATCCTCTACCCCCACAAACATATCCTCCCCACCCAAGACACCTCCTCTCCACCCCTAAAAACACCTCCTATCCAACCAAACCACATCCCCCAACCCCCAAAACACCTCATCCTCTCCACCCAAAACACATCCTATCCACCCGAAACATCTCATCCCCTCCAACAAAAAACACCTCCTTTTCACCTAGTAACACCGCCTCCTCTCCACCTAAAGTAACACATTATTTATTATAGAACAGTTGGTTTAGTATAACAGCGCGTTGTATATAGGCACATGTTCCCAAGCTGCTGTTTTTCTACCTTTATCTCCTTTCCAGAACGTACAGACCTCTAGATGTCTATTAAAAGTGTATTTCACGTGGACATAAATAAAGTTTTCTGTGTGTTTATTGTTATCCATACATCGGTTGTGTGTCCGGTGATCTGACGGGGGACAAAGCTGAGATCTATCGCCTGTAGTCCTGTAATTGGTTGCAACGAGTTCAGCTCCATATTTCATATTTGTGGTGTAAGTCTTAATAAAATCAATGCAGCAAATAGAGGCCTCTCCTTCTCCTCTCTCCCTCCTCTCTTCCTCTTCGACGCCCAGAGAGCAGCTATCCATCACCGGCTGCAGAGTGCTGCCGCTCGCATGGTGGGTTATTAATGCTGCCTTTTGTAATCTCTCAAAGCAATGGTAGTGAGCAGCCTCCAGCCCTGCTCTATAGCACTATGGTAGTGAGCTCTACAGCTCTATGGTAGTGAGCTCTACGGCGCTATGGTAGTGAGCTCTACAGCTCTATGGTAGTGAACTCTACAGCTCTATGGTAGTGAGCTCTACAGCACTATGGTAGTGAGCTCTACAGCACTATGGTAGTGAGCAGTCTACAGCACTATAGTTGTGAGCTCTACAGCTCTATGGTAGTGAGCTCTACAGCACTATGGTAGTGAGCTCTACAGCTCTATGGTAGTGAGCTCTACGGCACTATGGTAGTGAGCTCTACAGCACTATGGTAGTGAGCTCTACAGCACTATGGTATGGAGCTCTACAGCTCTATGGTAGTGAGCTCTACAGCACTATGGTAGTGAGCTCTACAGCACTATGGTAGTGAGCTCTACAGCTCTATGGTAGTGAGCTCTATGGCACTATGGTAGTGAGCTCTACGGCACTATGGTAGTGAGCTCTACAGCTCTATGGTAGTGAGCTCTACAGCACTATAGTAGTGAGCTCTACAGCACTATAGTAGTGAGCTCTACAGCTCTATGTTTGTGAGCTCTACAGCACTATGGTGGTGAGCTCTACAGCACTATGGTGGTGAGCAGTCTACAGCACTATGGTGGTGAGCTCTACAACTCTATGTTTATGAGCTCTACAGCACTATGGTAGTGAGCAGTGTTTCACTCTTCAGAACTATGATAGTGATCCGTCTCCAGCCCTGCTCACCATCCCTGTGCCGCAGAGAACTAGCTCTCTCCTGCTAGCGCTCTCCTGCTAACTCCCTCCATCTCGCACTCTCCTGCTGGGTTATTAATGCGGCCGTTTGTAATCTCTCAGAGCGATGGTAGTCACAGCTCAGCCGAGCGGATGCTTTAAGGAGGAACCCTCACAGCAGATAATTTCGACCCCAAAGAGGAGGCACTGGAGAGAGTTTCAGTGTCTCACGCTCAGCGTTCGTCCGATGCCGCGGCCCCCATTACCCGGGGTCAGGAGGGTCCGGAAGGGCTAACAGCCACTTCATCACCACGTTCTAACGGAGACGCAGACGGAGAACCGACCGCTGATTGGAGGACACATTTTTCCATTACTGCTAACACCGACACCAGCCCTGGCTGGGCTCAGTCTGAGACACAGGGACAGTTATAGAGCCACCTGTTTGTAGAATACATTCACCTATTTTATAGAATGTATTCACCTGTTTTATAGAACACAGTCACCTGTTTTATATAATACAGTCACCTGTTTTATAGACACATTCACCTGTTTTATAGAATACAGTCACCTGTTTTATAGACACATTCACCTGTTTTATAGAATACATTCACATGTTTTATAGACACATTCACCTGTTTTATAGAATACATTCACATGTTTTATAGAATACATTCACCTGTTTTATAGAATACCTTCACCTGTTTAATATAGAATACATTCACCTGTTTTATAGAATGCCTACACCTGTTTTATCTGGAATACATTCACCGGTTTTATAGGATACATTCAGATGATATTGGCACTAAATCAGCTGTGTTTTATATCAAATAATGCATCAGAATTAATACTTCCTTTAATCAATTCCTCAGTGTGTTATATAACACATTGATATAGCATTTGGTCCTTCATTCATGTGTATCTTCTATATGAGAGTACATTCAGACTGCCTTTATATGTTATCTCCCCGTGTGTTGTAGAATACAGGGTTTATCTCTAAGGGCTTGTGACATTTGGTTTGCGTCGCCACATCTGCAACCAACTCTTGTTGTCACACAGAATTTAGGCTAAATCTCGATGAAGATTTACTTCGGGAGAATACCTATATACCAAGCAACCTTCCAAGCAATAACATTGATTTAAATACGAGCATCTAAAATGTATGACTTTTTTATGTTAGCCTTGGAAGATAATTTCTAATGTCCGTTTCATTGACCCATCCAGCACCTTAGATAACAATCTATTTAAACTACCATCTGTTGCTCACCTGTTTCAGTTGTTGTTAACCTGTTTCAGTTGTTGCTAACCTGTTTCAGTTTTTGCTAAACTGTTTCAGTTGTTGCTGACCTGTTTCAGTTGTTGCTAAACAGTTGTATCGGTTGCTAAAGTGTTTCAGTTGTTGCTAACCTGTTGCAGTTGTTGTTAACTTGTTTAATTTGTTGCTAACCTGTTTCAGTTGTTGCTTAACAGTTTTATCGGTTGCTAACAGGTTTCAGTTGTGGCTAACCTTTTTCAGTTGTTCTTAACCTGTTTCAGTTGTTGCTAACGTGTTTCAGTTGTTGCTAACCTGTTTCAGTTGTTGCTAACCTGTTTCAATTGTTGCTGTTTTTATCTGTTGCTAACGCGTTTCCTCGGTTGCTAAATATGCCTGATGTCTTCTATTCTGTGGAGGTGTTGAAGAGGCCATGAGCTAACCTACTGATCCTATCTTTAGCTTTTCTCACACCGGTTGTATCATGTATGTATCGCCTCACATCTGGTTCAGAGAGCAAATGTGTTGGATGTACCACCACTTTACAAAGGATCCCAGATCACAATGTGTCTGTGTGTGTGTGTGTGTGTGTGTGTGTGTGTGTGTGTGTGTGTGTGTGTGTGTGTGTGTGTGTGTGTGTGTGTGTGTGTGTGTGTGTGTGTGTGTGTGTGTGTGTGTGCGTCTCTTACCTGATGCCTCAGTGAACCCTGGCCTCCTGCGATGTCAAAGGTGACTTTGATGTCCTTATGGCGTCACTAGGACATCACTATGACGTCACTACGACCTGGAAGCAAAGGGAGGGAGAAGAGGGCTTAGACACTGAAGCAGATGAACGGACTAATAAACACGAAAGCAAGAACAACGCGAGACCAATGAACAGCCAGGAGGAAGTGTGTTAACCAATGAGGAGCCAGAAGGGAGGAGATTGTGTTGGACCAGTGAACCTCTGGGACCTGCCGGTCTTTCTTCCTCATTAGCCTCATGTCTTCACCTGGGTAGTAGCGATGTGAAGAGCAGAAGGCTTTCCACTGAGTTATGTGAGAGTTGGTGGGGTAAAGGAGTGATAGGGCCCTATTTTAACGGTTTGAAACGCAAGTGAGAAGCGCCAAGCGCAAGTAGCTTTGTGGGCGGTTCTACGGCGATGCCGCCGGCGCGAAAAATGACCCTTGCGCCCGGTGCATATCTAAAAAGGGTTGGTCTGAAGTAGCCTAATTACCCGTAGGTGTGGTTTGGGCGTAACGTGCAACAAACCAATGAGAGTGCCAGCTCCCATCCCCTTTAAGAGCCATGAGCACATTTGAATCTGACGAGTTGATATTTTGACAGCGCGTCTGCAGTCTACGATGAGACAAATGCACATGAATTTCAAATTGCAAATGGCTCAGTTTAGGGCCAAATAATATGGCCTAATTCACACATGGAATAAGGTTTTCTTCCACAACTTCAGAAATACTGAGTCCTCAAATAAATTTCGGCAAAGAAAATGATATAACATATGATATGCGGTAACTGTGGTTCTATTTAATGATATACGCAACACATTATAAACATAGTTTCTTATCAGTATTGTATGCATTATCGTTATCGACTTGTGTTCCTAATATGCATGTGTCCCCACGTTAATATACATTGCCATGGACTGTATTATGCGTTACTTGTTTAGTTTGCGTGTGTTTAAACAGATGGACGCACACACACACGCCCGCATTCATCAATTCTTTTTAACACTCACTCGCAGTAAAACAAGGTTTTTCTCACGATCAAATACTCATCAATCCTAAAAGTTATGTGCATGTACACGATGTCTGTATCAAGAAAATATGTGTTTGCAGTACGATGTTTGCAGATGCATTGATTTAAAAGTACAACTTATTACGGCTGTATCAGCTGTTCTTTCCCAAATAATTTACCAAGAATGTGTGGCTAGGTAGATGAGAGAAGCAAAGTGAATGCGCGAGGTGCACAAGCAATATTATGCATGCGCCCTTAAAATAGCATCTGAACAACGCGCCACTGACTATAAACCACCAGGTATTTTCTGGTTTGTGGCGCAAGTGGTTTATGAAACGTCAAAATAGCACCAGGGAACGTTTGCGCCATAACACGCCTCCTCCTTTCGCTGAGCCGCCCCTTGGGGCACAAGTTCATTCCCTAATTTACCGACGGGTGGCGCAGGAGGGAAAAGCACGCTCTGCACCATTTGCAAACTAGCAACGACACATGCGCCATTGATTAAGTAAATTGCGCAGGAAGCAAGATAGGGCCCATAGAGTTAGAGTTAGTGAGGCAAAGGTGTGATAGAGTTAGTGAGGTAAAGGAGTGATGGAGTTAGGGTTAGTGAGGCAAAGGTGTGATAGAGTTAGTGAGGTAAAG